>NW_027364655.1:30000-67500 GCF_046119375.1 Phyllobates terribilis | reverse complement strand
GAAAGTATTCAGACCCCTTTACATTTTTCACTCTTTGTTTCATTGCAGCCATTTGGTAAATTCTAAAAAGTTCATTTTTTTCTCATTAAAGTCCACTCTGCACCCCATCTTGTCTGAAAGAAAACAGAAATGAAGAAATTTTTGCAAAATTTAATAAAAAAGAAAAACTGAAATATCACACGGGCATAAGTATTCAGACCCTTTGCTCAGTATTGAGTAGAAGCACCCTTTTGGGCTAGTACAGCCATGAGTCTTCTTGGAAATGATGCAACAAGTTTTTCACACCAGCATTTTGGGATCCTCTGCCATTCTTCCTTGCAGATCCTCTCCAGTTCCGTCAGGATGAATGGGAAACGTTGGTGGACAGCCATTTTCAGGTCTCTCCAAAGATGCTCAATTGGGTTTAGGTCAGGGCTCTGGCTGGGCCAGTCAAGAATGGTCACATAGTTGTTCTGAAGCCACTCCTTTGTTATTTTAGCTGTGTGCTTAGGGTCATTGTCTTGTTGGAAGGTGAACCTTTGGCCAAGTCTGAGGTGCAGAGCACTCTGGAAGAGGTTTTCATCCAGGATATCTCTGTACTTGGCCGCATTCATGTTTCCTTCAATTGCAACCAGTCGTCCTGTCCCTGCAGCTGAAAAACACACCCATAGCATGATACTGCTGTTATGATCTGCTACAAGAACTAAGGAAAGAGAGGAAATCTGTCCATACAATAGGACTAAGCTGATTCCTTACGATGCAGCGGGCAACCTGTTCCTTGCAAACAGACCCGCCTATGTCCGCGGCTAATCTGAACACAGACCTATAGATTAAAGGGAGGGGTCCCTAAAAGAACTAAGGACTGGGACAAAACTGGACACCTCCTGGCAGAAGTAGTAGCAGAAGAAGACAAACAGACAAAAGTACTTAGTGGTCCAAGGACCAAACAAACTAGAGAGATACAGTAGGTACAAAGCACCTGGCTAGATTAAGAGTCAAAGTAACACTGAAGTCCAGCAAAGCCTGAAGGGCGGAGCTGGAATAAATAGGCAGAAGGTCACATGACCACAAAATAGAAAAAACTAACAGGAGGGTTCTAACAACTGCCACCACCATGTTTCACTGTTGGGATTGTATTAGGCAGGTGATGAGCAGTGCCTGGTTTTCTCCACACATACCACTTAGAATTATCACCAAAAAGTTCTATCTTCGTCTCATCAGACCAGAGAATCTTATTTCTCATAGTCTGGGAGTCCTTCATGTGTTTTTGAGCAAACTCTATGCGGGCTTTCATATGAGGAGAGGCTTCCATCTGGCCACTCTGCCATAAAGGCCCAACTGGGGAAGGGCTGCAGTGATAGTTGACTATGTGGAACTTTCTCCCATCTCCCTACTGCATCTCTGGAGCTCAGCCACAGTGATCTTGGGGTTCTTCTTTACCTCTCTCACCAAGGCTCTTCTCCCACGATTGCTCAGTTTGGCTGGACGGCCAGGTCTAGGAAGACTTCTGGTGGTCCCAAACTTCTTCCATTTAAGGATTATGGAGGCCACTGTGCTCTTATGAACCTTGGGTAATGCAGAAATTCTTTTATAACCTTGGCTAGATCTGTGCCTTGCCACAATTCGGTCTCTGAGCTCCTTGGGCAGTTCGTTTGAGCTCATGATTCTCATTTGGTCTGACATGTAGTGTGAGCTGTGGGGTCTTATATAGACAGGTGTGTGCCTTTCCAAATCAAGTCCTATCAGTTTAATTAAACACATTTGGACTCCATTGAAGGAGTAGAACCATCTCAAGGAGGATCACAAGTAAATGGACAGCATGTGACTTAAATATGAGTGTCTGAGCAAAGGATCTGAATACTTATGACCATGTGATATTTCAGTTTTTCTTTTTTAATAAATTTGCAAAAAAATTCTATATTGCTGTTTTTTTCAGTCAATATGGGGTGCAGAGTGTACTTTAATGAGAAAAAAATGAACTTTTTAGAATTTATCAAATGGCTGCAATGAAACAAAGAGTGAAAAATTTAAAGGAGTCTGAATACTTTCCGTACTCACTGTATGTATCTATATAAACTGCTCCAAAAATAAAGGGAACACTTAAAACAACAGAATATAACTCCAAGTAAATCAAACTTCTGTGAAATCAAACTGTCCACTTAGGAAGCAACACTGATTGACAATCAATTTCACATGCTGATGTGCAAATGGAATAGAGGATAGATGGAAATTATTGGCAATTATCAAGACACCCTCAATAAAGGAGTGGTTCTGCAGGTGGGGACCACAGACCACATCTCAGTACCAATGCTTTCTGGCTGATGTTTTGGTCACTTTTGAATGTTGGTTGTGCTTTCACACTCGTGGTAGCATGAGACAGACTCTACAACCCACAGAAGTTGCTCAGATAGTGCAGCTCATCCAGGATGGCACATCAATGCGAGCTGTGGCAAGAAGGTTGGCTGTGTCCAGAGGCTGGAGGCGCTACCAGGAGACAGGCCAGTACACCAGGAGATGTGGAGGGGGCCGTAGGAGGGCAACAACCCAGCAGCAGGACCGCTACCTCCGCCTTTGTGAAAGGAGGAACAGGAGGAGCACTGCCAGAGCCCTGCAAAATGACCTCCAGCAGGCCACAAATGTGCATGTGTCTGCACAAACGGTTAGATACCGACTCCATGAGGGTGGTATGAGGGCCCGACGTCCACAGATAGGGGTTGTGCTCACAGCCCAACACCATGCAGGACGCTTGGCATTTGCCACAGAACACCAGGATTGGCAAAGTTGCCACTCGCGCCCTGTGCTCTTCGTAGATGAAAGCAGGTTCACACTGAGCACATGTGACAGACGTGACAGAGTCTGGAGACGCCGTGGAGAGTGACATCCTTCAGCATGACCGGTTTGGCAGTGGGTGAGTAATGGTGTTGGGTGGCATTTCTTTGGAGAGCCGCACAGCCCTCCATGTGCTCGCCAGAGGTAGCCTGGCTTCCATTAGGTACCGAGATGAGATCCTCAGACCCCTTGTGAGACCATATGCTGGTGCGGTTGGCCCTGGGTTCCTCATAATGCTGGACAATGGCAGACCTCATGTGGCTGGAGTGTGTCAGCAGTTCCTGCAAGATGGAGGCATTGAAGCTATGGACTGGCCCGCCCGTTCCCCAGACCTGAATCCGATTGAGCACATCTGGGACATCATGTCTCGCTCCATCCGCCAACGTCACGTTGCACCACAGACTGTCCAGGAGTTGGCGGATGCTTTAGTTCAGGTCTGGGAGGAGATCCCACAGGAGACCATCCGCAACCTCATCAGGAGCATGCCCAGGCGTTGTAGGGAGGTCATACAGGCACGTGGATATATATACAGTCATGGCCAAAAGTATTGAGAATGAGACAAATAGTAATTTTTCCAAAGTTTACTGCTTCATTTTTTGTAATGGCAATTTGCATATACTCCTGAATGTCAAAGAGTGATCAGCTTAACAGCAATTACTGTACTTGCAAAGTCAATATTTGCCCAGAAAATGAACTTTAACCCCAAAACACATTTCAACATCATTGCAGTCCTGCCTTAAAAGGAGCAGCTAACATCGTTTTAGTGATTGATCCATTAACACTGGTGTGGGTGTTGATGAGGACAGGGCTGGCGATCATTCAGTCATGATTAAGTAAGAATGACATCACTGGACACTTTAAAAGGAGGCTGGTTCTTGGTATCATTGTTTCTCTTCAGTTAACCATGGTTATCTCTAAAGAAACACGTGCAGCCATCATTGCACTGCACAAAAATGGCCTAACAGGGAAGAGTATCGCAGCTACAAAGATTGCACCTCAGTCAACAATCTATCGCATCATCAAGAACTTCAAGGAGAGAGCTTCCATTGTTGTCAAAAAGGCTCCAGGGCGCCCAAGAAAGACGAGCAAGCGCCAGGACCGTATCTTAAAACTGTTTCAGCTGCGGGATCGGACTACCAGCAGTGCTGAGCTTGCTCAGGAATGGCAGCAGGCTGGTGTGAGTGCTTCTGCATGCACTGTGAGGAGGAGACTCTTTGAGCAAGGGCTGGTTTCAAGGAGGGCAGCAAAGAAGCCATTTCTCTCCAGAAAAAACATCAGGGACCGACTGATATTCTGCAAAAGGTACAGGGAGTGGACTGCTGAGGACTGGGGCAAAGTCATTTTCTCTGATGAATCCCCTTTTCAATTGTTTGGGACATCTGGAAAACAGCTTATTCGGAGAAGAAGAGGTGAGCGCTACCACCAGTCTTGTCTCATGCCAACTGTAAAGCATCCTGAAACCATTCATGTGTGGGGTTGCTTCTCAGCCAAGGGAATCGGCTCACTCACAGTCTTGCCTAAAAACACAGCCATGAATAAAGAATGGTACCAGAATGTCCTCCAAGAGCAACTTCTCCCAACCGTCCAAGAGCAGTTTGGCGCCCAACAATGCCTTTTCCAGCATGATGGAGCACCTTGCCATAAAGCAAAGGTGATAACTAAATGGCTCATGGAACAAAACATAGAGATTTTGGGTCCATGGCCTGGAAACTCCCCAGATCTTAATCCCATTGAGAACTTGTGGTCAATCATCAAGAGACGAATGGACAAACAAAAACCAACAAATTCTGGCAAAATGCAAGCATTGATTATGCAAGAATGGACTGCTATCAGTCAGGATTTGGTCCAAAAGTTGATTTAGAGCATGCCAGGGAGAATTGCAGAGGTCTTGAAGAAGAAGGGGCAACACTGCAAATATTGACTTGCTGCATTAACTCATTCTAACTGTCAATATAACCTATTGGTACTCATAATATGATTGCAATTATATTTCTGTATGTGATATAAACATCAGACAAACACTAATAAAAACCAGAGGCCAGCAGATCATGTGAAAATATAATTTTGGTGTCATTCTCAAAACTTTTGGCCATGACTGTATATATATATATATATATATATATATATATATATATATATGCCTTTTTGTCATTCTAGTAGTAGGGCCATAATTAAGACATGATTTGTTGAAACGTGTAGGTCTGTAAGCTATGATAGTTGCACATTTGCTGTATTCTTTGTGGAGCAGTGTTTTATATGGCTAATAAAAGCTAAGTTTTAATATTTTTTCTACTAAACAAACCTTTACGCTGGATCATTTGCACTTTTCCCTTGTCTGACTGCACTTACGTTTCGCCCTGGTACCACTTATCTGCATCTCCAGAAGTTTCCCATTTCTCTATTATACTCTTCAAATTACATTTTGAGACTTTCTCCTCCTGCTGTTGCACATATTTTTTTCCCTTCATCTGCACAGGTATCATTAATCTATCAACTATAATGGCCGTACCAGGTCCTGCAGGTCCTGTATCCCGTACACATGACGTGGGCAGTGCACGGCATGCCGCTAGTTTTTATTCTGAGTGCTCTTATATACGGTGGTAGTTTTACACAATGTTGAGCCTGTGATTTGCAGAGTGAAATGTCTGACTGCTAGAACAGAAGTATACGGCAGATTCTACAGCATGGATACATAAAGGACGTCCTGGGGGAATATACCTCCCTCCAACACTCGTCCAGTCCCTGCCTCACACTAGAGACATTTATAATAACTCCAGGACTATGGAGCTGGTCATTTTCTCATAATCTGTGGCCATTATTAGTGATCTCACATTGTACGGTAATATCACCCTGGAGGTTGTGATGTATTTAGTGTAATAGCGCCATCTAGAATATACAGTATATATCAGGCGATACCATGCTTACTATAGTTAGTCGTCTTCTGTGCCCTCTATAGCTATCTATTATACTTTATATTTCTTTATAATAATTTATAATAAATTACTCGATAGTTTTACAGCTTTATGATGTTTATTAATCTGCTGAAATGATAAAAGAAAGTCGAACCTTACAGTGGACACAGGTGGAAGTGTCCTCCATGATGGTGTAGGCTGAGGTGGAGCAAGTATTTAGTCAGTGGGGGATCAAGATGACGAGTATTCCCCAGGGTTCCCTGTTATCAGGGAGGGACCCCGTGTATGCAATCAAAAGATCTTATCCTCTGACCGGCTTTGTGCCATCAACAGGTAATGATCCTCTGTCCGGCTGTGTGCCATCAACAGGTAATGACCATCCGGCAGTCCGACATCAACTGGTCATCACCCTCCAGCTGTGTGCAATCAACAGGTAATGACCATCCGGCAGTGCGCCATCAACAGGTAATGACCCTCTGGCTATGGCCATCAATAGGTCATCACCCTCCGGCTGTGTTCCATCAACAGGTAATGACCATCCGGCAGTGTGCCATGAACAGGTAATGACCATCCGGCTGTGTGCCATCAACAGGTAATGACCATCCGGCAGTGCACCATCAACAGGTAATGACCCTCTGGCTATGGCCATCAATTGGTCATCACCCTCCGGCTGTGTGCCATCAATAGGTAATGACCATCCGGCAGTGCGCCATGAACAGGTAATGACCATCCGTCTGTGTGCCATCAACAGGTAATTATCCTCTGTCCGGCTGTGTGCCATCAACAGGTAATGACCCTCTGGCTATGGCCATCAATAGGTCATCATCCTCCAGCTGTGTGCCATCAACAGGTAATGACCCTCTGGCTATGGTCATCAATAGGTCATCACCCTCCGGCTGTGTGCCATCAACAGGTAATGACCCTCTGGCTATGGCCATCAATAGATCATCACCCTCCGGCTGTGTGCCATCAAATGTTTTTATCTTCTGTCCAGTTTTGTGCCATCAAGAGGTAATGACCCTCCAGCTGTGGGCCATCAACAGGTCATCACCCTTCGGCATTTAGGCTTCTTGTCTTCTGTAAGATGCGATTCTTGAGTCTCCTGATGCTAAAAAATATTTAAAAAATCACCGATTAAACTAATAATCTATCTTGTACATAAGCATCACAATTTATAATCTATCTAGTGCATAAGTATGACAATTTAGCTCACAGAACATACACTATGGTAAAACATTAGACCCTACAAGCAGAAATTTGCTAAACTAACATAAATATAACTGACAAATCAGTAGAAAAATCGCTACCAATGTGGCACAGCTCTCTTCACATCAACCTGTAACCATAGTAGATAAGAAATAGAGGACAATGCTCATAGTCAGTTATCAACAATTCGGCATGGGGCATCCCACCAGAGACATTATAATATCTAGTAGATTATAGATGGCAATAGAATTTACCAACAAGCACATAGTACGCCAAACTCAAGTACATAGTATGCCAAACCTCGACACGTTTTCCTAAAATAGGTTCATCAGAAGCACATACTAGACAGTGATACTTAGCAAAGCGTTCATAGATATATGCGCCATATGATAAGGTGCTAAAGTGCAAGTGTGTGACAAAATATCCATGCGATTTCAGGTGCAATGCTGCATTGTATGTAGTAAGATGGTGCCCATCAGACAGCATGTATAGGACTAACCTGTGATGAAAACACGAGCAATGGGAAAGTTCAAGCAGTTGCCTTCTCAATCTTCCTCGCCTCTAAGACATCTAAGGAAACATCTTCTCCTCTTGATTTTGGGTTGAGGTGTTGTAGGCATTTCAGGCTCTGGCATTCTAGGTTCTGACATACTAGGTTCTGACATGGTAGGTTCTGGTGTTCTAGGTTCTGGTGCTCTTGGCTCTGGAATTCTGGGTTGTTGGCTTCTCTGAAAAATCAGTAACCTCTCTTTAAGCTCCGTTGAACTTCGAGCTCTTCTTCCTATATTGTTGTGAGGGATCATTCTGACCCAGACAATATCACTGAACGCCACTTTATAGTTGCAACTAGGAACCTTTTTCGCATCCTGCGGTGCAGGAGCCATGGATGGAGTAGAACATTTGCCATTGGGCAGGACAGGTGTTCTCCTGGAGTCTTGCTTCTGAATCTGAGGGATGCAAATCGGCTCCTTACAAGCACTTTGTTCCTTCAGAATGGTTTTGTTCTCAGGAGTTTTCTGATTGTTTCACCAGGTTCAGACATTGCCCACTTGCTCAGGACAAGACTTAAGGCCAAATACTCTAGTATTGTCAGTAGTGTCATCACCGCAACAAAAACTGCGTCACGGAAGAGCCAAAGAGGAAGATTGATGGAAGCTTGATAGGTGCTTCTTCTGAGATCCACGGGTAGTGGGTCATCCTATAATAAAGAAAAAAAACATAATAAAGTCCTGTATATTTATACCCAATCCAGTCAAACAGAGAGCCCTTGTTATTATACAGTGATGGATACATTATCAAGCAACTTTCAGAAATATCCCATTGAGAAGATCAGGAAGAAGTTTGGGATTCACCTCCAGGGTCCATGGAATATTATTTACAGTTGGACTTTCATATGACGGACGGTCACGTGTCCAGTATGAGAAGTCCTGCAAGAGGCGATATTCTCATTAGCTGATCCTTGTGACCTCCATATTGATGAGAACATACTCGCCCTCAGTGTACTGTAATGTGGGGGGTAGAGCAACGTAAAGCACAGAAATGATAGGATGATACTCATCATCTCCAGAGGTCTCTCAGCACCAAGGTATGGTCAATGAGATACAAGCTGCAGATGGGCCGAGGCTTCTAATATACCCAGGGGTGACATCACAAAGCCCTCTGTGACATCATTGCACAGTTCTATCCATCATGTCACTGATACTTTGGACCTAACTAAATGTCTAAAAGAGAACCCTTCCACATGATTTCCAATCACGGAGCAGCTTCAGTTTTTCAAGAAAAGTTTAAAAAATATAATCTGTGCTGTGATTGGTCACAATGGCACATGAAGCAGAACGTCTTTAGATCTTTTAAAGGGAAAGTGTCAGCAATTTTTTTACAATTGTAAAATTGTAAAGTATTTATATTTATATATAAATACACATATATATTTAAAAAGGTTTTAATGGTATAAAATCTGAAAAAAATATTTTAACTCTTTTGATATTTTCATCTTGTAAACACTAGGGGGAGCAGCTGCTGATATTTCCATGAAAACAGAATACAGCTAGCTCGCATTACGACTGCAGTAAAAGTGGGCGGGATCTGCTCACATGGGTGTGATGTCACTCCTCCCTTTCTGGGCGTTTGCAAAAAGGTAAATGAGACTGTAGTTTAGGATCACAGTGCGGAGCGATCACTGGTGACTGCAAAGTGATATATAAGGGACAACACCAAAGTCATTAATCACTACAAGGACAAGGCAGGAATGTGGGAGTCAGAGGGGTCACCCCACACTTATATCCCCTCTGACTGTCACTTCCTAAGCTCCTTTCCCTGCCATAACCTCTTATTCCCGCAGGTAAATTCTTACAGGACCCCCCTCCCCATCCCCTTCCCCTGCCGCAGCTGATTCTAAACGTCCTCCATATGTAATAATAGACAGGTACTCACCGGCAGCCTATGGTAATTCACAGGGTAGAACAGGGTACAGCACAGAAACAATATGGCGATCCTCATTGTCTCCAGGGGGTATCTCAGCACCAAGATATGGCCAATGAGATATGAGCTCCAGGTGGATGGAGCCCCCTTATATACCCCAAGGGTGACATCACAACGCCCTCTGTGACATCATCACCCACAACATTCCGTCACATGACATCACCCAGCACCAGCATCATGTGACCCAGCATAAATAGAAAGTCCTTGTTGGCTATAGCAACTATTCAAAACTAAGTTTAAACTTTTCCAACAGCTAAAGGCGGCTCTGTGATGGCAGTTTCTTCTTGTGGACGGTTGTGATAAATCTGCAGAACATCTACATAACGCGACATGTAGAAAATCCTGTCTTTTCCCCTCTGTTCTTCCTCTGGTGCTACAGAGACGGATAGAAGGAGCTTTTCCAGACCTTACAGTGCACAATATGGGACCTAATCACTGATATCCCAGATCTCCTCAGTACAAGCATACCGCCAACCTATGAGGACTAGAAAGAGGGCGAAACCATGCGGCACGCGTAGTCTGGCCACGCCCCTATCCACACCCCAAGCCACGCCCTTTTTATGCCTTGGCAGGAGGAGATGTCTGTACAAAGCGCAAGTTATCAAAAGGCTGAAGGAACACTTTATCAACATGAATGAAGGTTTTGAAGGGCATCCACTGTCCCGGCACTACCGGAAGTTCCACAACCAATCTTATAAGGACACTAAGTTTTGTGGGATCCGATTAGTCCCCAGAAAATGGAGGGGAGGTGATTACCTGAGATTAATGTCGCGGATGGAATCCAAATGGATCTTCACATTAAATAGCTTGGCTCTGAAGGGCCTTAATCACGAGAGTCAGCTGTATGCCTTCAACTCGCAGCGGTATATACTGTATGTATTTTTTATCCCAGTACCAATTGAACATTTACATTGCACTTTTATGAACCTCCTTATATTTTATCAATATAATATGTCTTTTGGATATATTCCTTTGAATCCACCTATTTTATATATGTATTTGTTTCTATACATTGATACCCCTATTGGAGATACTATATAATGTTTTTATTTTTCTCCTTCATTTTTTCCTTTTTATCTCTGGATGGTACTAAGTGCCGAATTTATACTATCCTGGTAATATACACTGATTAACAGACTGTTTTTTATAGCCATCAGAAATATAAGTATATAATTTTTATTCATTTTTAACTAATTGTGAAAGTTTGAACAAAGTCTTTTTTATTATTATTTTTTTCACACACAGTCTATTCTTATTGGAATTCTATCTTAGTTCTATTGCACCTCCATATGTCCTTTTGCACCGTCTTGTTAGTATTGGATCTTCCTCCATTTCTTTGGTTGTATTATCTTTGTGGGGGGCGTTTGGACTTTATTAGGTTACCAGTTTGACTACCAGCGAGAAGCTGACGAAGAGGAACTGTGAGTCCTCGAAACGCGTAGTTTTTTTTGGCCTATACAGGACATCGAAGGAGAAGGAGAGAGTCAAGGCACAGGGATAAGCCCTCCTGATATCCAGAAGATATATATAACCATATCATATTATTGATACAAAATATAAATGCACAGAGTCAATAAAATCATTTAAAAACACCAAACCCCATCCTTACTTTGCAGGATACCTATTCCAAAGGTGTATCTAGGTTTTCTGGCACCCGGTGCAGCAGGGGCTGGCTGGCACATTTTAGCCTGGGGGGCAAGCACACAGCAGTGGCCCATGAGTAGCGGCCCATCCTTAACATGTTTATTACCAGATGCATCATAAGCCTATATTCACACGACCGTATTGTCTAAGTGCTGCCCGTGAAAAAACCTGACAGCACTTGGACCAGTTCAGATGAGTGTTTGTAGTGGTCAGACATAGTACATATTATTCTTATGTATTACTTAATGTTGAGCGATACCTTCCGATATCGGGAAATATCGGATCGGATTGGATCGGACCGATACCCAAAAAGTATCGGATATCGCCGATTCCGATACCGGAAACCAATGCAAGTCAATGGGACGCTAATATCGGAATGCCATCCCAGCGTGAGAGAATTCTCCTGATTGTTTAAAAGCCGGCAGGCGGTAAAAAGCCGCCGGCTTTTAAACAATCACACAGCCCCATACTGCTTCCCCGCAGCCTCCCACCCTGATCCTGCGCTCCCCCCGCCACCTCACATCCCGATCGTAAGTTAGGACCGGGCGGGGAGCGCAGCACCAAGGAGCAGGGAGCGAAGGACCCAGGCGGGGAAGCCGGCAGGGAAAAGACTTCACCGCCGGCTTTCCCGTTTTGTGCTGCGCTCTCCCGCCGGTTATTTCAAATGAACAGCTGAGGTATCAGGTGATGCTGATCAGCTGTTCATTTGAAGTAGCTGCGGTGCCCTCAGAGGGTTCATGTGAGTTCATGCTTCACTGCATGAACTCACATGAACTTTCCCACGGCCGCACAGGTCAGCCTCACCTCCCAGACCATCAGACCCATCATGATTGGAGTGTGCGCGGGTGTCTGTGCGATGTGTGCGGGTGTGTGCGCGATGTCTGCGGGTGTCTGCGTGCAGGCAGACATAGGCCGATGTGACACTACTACTCACATCGGCCTTTGTCTGTCCCCCATCCACTCGTGCCAGCAGGATCAGCTCGATGGGAGCAGTAGTTCCCATCAGCCTGATCCTGCTATTTAAACTGCCCCATATGTTATTTTTGCCCCTATACATCTTTTATGTTTTTAGGCCCCCCATATATTTTTTTTGTTTTTGGTCCCCAATAAATTTTAAATACATTTTTCATTGGTGGCCAGTGGTTACCTAAAATAAATTAGTTCATACATTACCTGATCGCCACCTAAAATAAAGTAAAAAATAAAAAACTACACCTATACTCACCTAGACACCGGTTTATGCAATGATGGGGCTGCTTTACGGCCCCGTCATTCTAGCGGCGGCAGTGGTTTAGAGCGGTCACATTTTATGTGGCTGCTCTAAACTGGAGATCTTCGTGGGACACTCGTGGACTACTACGGAGGGGTAAGGATAAGGTTGTGGTTTATTATTTTATATTTTATTACAGGAGATCGATGGCTTCGGGGAATTAGGTGTCTAGGTGAGTATAGGTGTAGTTTTTTATTTTTTACTTTATTTTAGGTGGCGATCGGCGGGGACAGGTAATGTATGAACTAATTTATTTTAGGTAACCACTGGCCACCAATGAAAAATGTATTTAAAATTTATTGGGGACCAAAAACAAAAAAAATATATGGGGGGCTTAAAAACATAAAAGATGTATAGGGGCAAAAATAACATATGGGGCAGCTAAAATAGCTACTGCTCCCATCGAGCTGATCCTGCTGGCACAAGTGGACGGGGGACAGACATAGGCCGATGGGAGTAGTAGTGTCACATTAGCCTATGTCTGCCTGCACGCAGACACCCGCAGACATCGCGCACACACCCGCACACATCGCACAGACACCTGCGCACACACCAATCATGATGGGTCTGATGGTCTGGGAGGTGAGGCTGACCTGTGCGGCCGTGGGAAAGTTCATGTGAGTTCATGCAGTGAAGCATGAACTCACATGAACCCTCTGAGGGCACTGCGGCTACTTCAAATGAACAGCTGATCAGCATCACCTGATACCTCAGCTGTTCATTTGAAATAACTGGCGGGAGAGCGCAGCACAGAACGGGAAAGCCGGCGGTGTAGTCTTTTCACTGCCGGCTTCCCCGCCCGGGTCCTTCGCTCCCTGCTCCTTGGTGCTGCGCTCCCCGCCCGGTCCTAACTTACGATCGGGATGGGAGGTGGCGGGGGGAGTGCAGGATCAGGGTGGGAGGCTGCGGGGAAGCAGTATGGGGCTGTGTGATTGTTTAAAAGCCGGCGGCTTTTTACCGCCCGCCGGCTTTTAAACAATCAGGAGAATTCTCTCACGCTGGGATGGCTTTCCGATATTAGTGTCCCATTGACTTGCATTGGTTTCCGGTATCGGAATCGGCGATATCCGATACTTTTGGGTATCGGTCCTATCCAATCTGATACGATATTTCCCGATATCGGAAGGTATCGCTCAACACTACTCCTGACCCCACACATAAACTTCAGCTCATCCAGCACCATGACAACCAGCACAGCAGAGTCCTGCATCTGACGCGCACCTGGGCCTGCTGTGTCGCGCAGCGTCTCGCGCACGGGGCTTACCCGGAACCGGATCAGATGAGGGTTGTAGTCTCCGAGTGGCGGGGACCCGGTCCGTGCCCAGGGAGTCAACTCAGTGTGTGGCAGTCTTGATAGATGTTATTTGAGTGTCGACTACGCCACCCGTTGATTTGCAGCTATGGAGCTGCCGCTGCAGGGCAGACCGCTGAGGCCGGTGTAGAATTGTGCAGCGTGATAGTATAACCCCCAACGGGAGGGGTATGGCCTCAGGGCAGCCGACGTGGAAAATGGGGGTAGCAGGAACCACTCAGAGACGGTGCGGTGTAATTCAGGGTCTTTACTGGTAACAACGATAGACCCTCCCGGAGTACTTGCTAGCGAACGGGGCCTGGTCAGTCCTTGAGCAGATGGGATCTCCCCTGGCCAGGCGGAGTTGTAGGCCTCCCAAACTGACTGTACTCTTCTGGCTACCTTGCTAGAAGCGGATATAAGTAGCCCACGTCCCTGAGTGTACCGTGTGGTGCTCACCCGTATGGCCGGTGACTCGGGGCCTTCTAATGGCTTCCGCTCCACGATGGCGGTGCTGGTCCCACGCGTGTGACCGTGCCTTCGGGTTTCTGGGCCTGAGGACCTGAAATCCCCTGCCGGTCGGCTTCTGCTGCTGGGTAAGAGTTAGTCCCCACAGCCTCGGACGCCGGGTCCGGTAAGAAAGCTTCTCAGTCAGGGCGAGCTCTGCAGCTGCCAGCCCCTGACTCGTATTAGTATTGCTCCCACTGAGCTTCTGCTGTTTCTTCATATGACTGTTTCTTGTCTCTACTCTCCTTGACTCCAGGCTCAGGCCCCTGGACAGGGCCTGCCTGTGGAGCAGAGCCCATAGAGCAGCTCTGCTCCCTGTCTTCTCCTCTCAGAACTCCCTACCCTGCCTCAGCCCCAGGTTTATATAGGTGAAGTCCTTCCCCTCCCAAGACTGGGCAGGAGGTGTGGCATGCACAGGATCCCTGACCAAAGGACCTCCCACCTGCTCTCAGACATAATATCTCTATCACTGTGGCAACCAGACCACTGGGGTGTCACACATCCACTGAGGCCCCTGATCATGTGACCCCTGACTCTTCCCCTCCTGTGACCTCATCACAGCTCCTGTGCGCACAGAGCAGCCATATATGTGGTGGCGGCTCTGCAGGTGGAGGTATGTGGGGATCCCCCATTACTGGGCGCAGGGGGCATTAACCCCTTGAGCACAGAGACTCTTTTGGGGTCTTGTGTTGCCCCTTTATAAGAATCATAAGGTTTTTGTTCTGTTTCCTGTAATAGATACATACGACCCAACTATGGAGACAGGAAGGGAGGAAACGTATTGTTCTCATAGTAAAGGGCCCCTTTACTGGCCCCACAGTGTAATGCCCCCATTATGCCCCTTATACAGAATGTATGATGCCCCCACACAGTGTAATGCCCCCATTATGCCCCTTATGTAGGATGCATGATGCCCCCCACAGTGTAATGCCCCCATTATACCCCTTATGCAGTATGTATGATGCCCCCACACAGTGTAATGCCCCCATTATGCCCCTTATGTAGGATGCATGATGCCCCCCACAGTGTAATGCCCCCATTATACCCCTTATGCAGTATGTATGATGCCCCCACACAGTGTAATGCCCCCATTATGCCCCTTATGCAGGATGCATGATGCCCCCACACAGTGTAATGCCCCCATTATGCCCCTTATGCAGGATGTATGATGCCCCCACACAGTGTAATGCCCCCATTATGCCCCTTATGCAGTATGTATGATGCCCCCCACACAGTGTAATGCCCCCATTATGCCCCTTATGCAGGATGTATGATGCCCCCACACAGTGTTATGCCCCTTATGCAGGATGTATGATGCCCCCCACACAGTGTAATGCCCCCATTATGCCCCTTATGCAGGATGTATGATGCCCCCACACAGTGTAATGCCCCCATTATGCCCCTTATGCAGTATACATGATGCCCCCACACAGTGTAATGCCCCCATTATGCTCCTTATGCAGTATGTATGATGCCCCCACACAGTGTAATGCCCCCATTATGCCCCTTATGCAGTATGTATGATGCCCCCACACAGTGTAATGCCCCATTATGCCCCTTATACAGTATATATGATGCCCCACACAGTGTAATGCCCCCATTATGCCCCTTATACAGTATGTATGATGCACCACACAGTGTATGCCACCATTATGCCCCTCATGCAGTATGTATGATGCTCCCACACAGTGTAATGCCCCCATTATGCCCCTTATACAAGATGTATGATGCTACCACACAATGTAATGCCCCCATTATGCCCCTTATGCAGTATGTATGATGCCCCCACACAGTGTATTGCCCCCATTATGCCCCTTATGCAGTATGTATGATGCCCCAAAAAGTTTAATGCCCCCATTATGCCCCTTATGTAGTATGTATTATGCCCCCACACAGTGTAATGCCCCCATTATGCCCCTTATGCAGTATGCAGGACATTGCCAGACCTCATGTGGCTGGAGTGTGTCAGCAGTTTCTGCAAGGTGAAGGCATTGAAGCTATGGACTGGCCCGCCTGTTCCCCAGACCTGAATCCGATTGAGCACATCTGGGACATCATGTCTCGCTCCATCTGTGTCACCCTGGCCTGGATGCCACAAAATGTATTAAAGCTGTGTCTGAGAGCAAGGGGGAGGTTCTCTAGTCAGGGGAACATTAGCATGCAATGCCTCCTGTCTCAGGCCAGTAGGGGGAGCAGGCTGCCCCTATAAAAACTGGTGCTGGGTCAGGGTTAGAGAGAACTGGATGGCCTGTCTCAGCATTGAGACTTGTCCCAGAGCAGAACAGGGACAGACAGTTGCACTGCACCTAAGAGGAAGTGTGGCAGGAGGAGAGCCACAAGCCAGAGACAAGAGGCGAAGAGAGCCTGTCTTGGCAGAAAGAGGACTTAATTTACCAGACTTTGGTGTCTGAGGCTGAGAGGATTCCACATCCCCCAGCAGAGAACCAGTCCGCAGGGGACTGTATATTCCTTGGCCTAAGAACCCTGGAGGCCCTGCCACAACAGAAGGGACCAGTAAAGCCGTACAAGGCTGGGAGCAGAAAGGAACCCACGTCGCAGGCCATACAGGCGAGAATACACAGAAAGCTTGGAAACGTGGGCTGTTACCCTATCAGGAGGAGATAGCCAGAAGGAGCGCAGAAAGCAAGGTAGGCCTACACCCTTACCCTGACCAGGGCCAATTTCCCCGTTGCTCTCAGACATCCAGGTCCCCCTCCTAGCCGGGACTGTTTATGGGTCAATTTACCTGTTCTAGTAAAGACCCTGGACTGCAACCTGTTGTCTGTGTGCTCCTTGCTTCTCCAGCACTATCAGCACTGGGACTCTCACCACCATCACTCCCACCATCCACTATACTGCCCTGGGGCCGCACTCTTCCCGTGGGGAGTCACACTACCCTAGCTGCACACCTCATCAGCCCCAGCGGTCGGCATGCAGCGGCGGTTCCTAATAACCGCAATCCACGGGTGGCGCAGTCGGACATAATCAATAGCACATAACGGACTACCACTGGCCTGACCACCCTGAGCCACGGAACCGGGTTGCCACTACTACTCCCATCGTTCCCAGACTGCCCGGATCCGAGTGCCCCACGGCCCAAGGGGCGAGTCAGCTTTGGCGTAGTCGGCAGGATTTCATGCCCGCAACCACCGGGTACTGCGTGCCTGAAAAAGACTTTTGTAACTTACCTGTGGCGAAGTTTCCCGCCGTCCGGAGTCGTTTCCCGCCATCCGGAGCCGATTCCCGCCATCAGACGCCATCTTGGACTGTTTCCCGCCGTCTTCTGCCGTCTTCCCGCCATCCGCCGCTGTTTCTCGCCATCGGACGCCATCTTCAGGACGCCGCGCAGGAAGAAGAGGGGCGTGGACTTCAAAACCGCGCGAGATCCGAAGCTCCGCCCCACGCACCGACGCTGCGCAAGGTCCTGGAAGGGAGAGAGAGCGACGCTTTCGTCATCAGGACGCAACGCAAGGTCCTCGTACAGAGCAGCAGCAGCGGAGCCGCGGCCTACAGAAGAGGATCGTCGGAAGGTAGGCCACGCTTAACTAGGGGGGAGGAAGATGTCGGACACAGAGGCGCCCACTACCACCAACGCAGCTGCAGCAGCGGTGATGCCCTTTTCCCTGCCCTACATCCCTGGAGCGGCCTGGCTGCCCAAATACTCAGGGGAGCCCCATGCCCTAACTGACTTCAAGGAAAGGCTATACAGTTTGTTCCATGTTTACCCCCTGACAGAGGAACAGAAGGTCAGCATATTGACAGGGCAGTTAACTGGCGCAGCCCAAAGGGAGGTAAAATCATGGCCCACTGAGGATAAAAGGACTGTGAAGGGTATTCTGGCCCGGCTGCGGGGTACCTTTGACACACGTACCTCCGCTGAGATTAAAATGAGGTTCTATGGATGTAAGCAGCGGGCACAGGACAGCATCAGAGACTATGCCCTAAATCTGCAGGAAGCCTTGAGGGCTATTCAACAAACTGACCCTGGCAGTGTGCAGGAAACGGATAAGCTGCTAACAGAACAATTCATAGAAGGTCTGCTGTCTAGCGCCCACAGGGCCCAACTGCGTCTCATGTTCTTTCAGAACCCCGACCTAACCTTTGCCCAATTTAAGGACAGGGCCATAAGGGTGCTCCGTGAATCTGCAACCAGTGGCGCTATAAACCCCCGGCGCCCTGCTCTCACCAACCACCAGGAGGCGGCGCCCTCCTCTATGGATCCCGTGGGGGCTGATGCACAGGCCCTGAACCAAGCCCCGTCGAAAGACCTGCACCACCAAGTCCAGGAGCTGACCAGGAGCGTCGCGGCGTTGACCAGGACCGTCCAGGCGTTGCAAGTGGACCCGTCAAGACCCATCGAGCTGGCTTCAAGTCCGGAGGATGTCCCGTGGCGTCGACAGAGGAGGATCCCGTCGTTCCGAGGGAGGCCCACAGACCGCTACGCAGAGGATGGACAGCCCATTTGCCGTCGATGCAACCAGCCCGGACACATTTCCAGGTACTGTAATTTAAAAGGGTCCAACCTGGGGCAAAGGGCCAACCCCCAGGCATAAGATCACCAGGCCCTTACAATTGGCATAATAAGTACGTTGGGGGGCGCCCGGTTTTACCCATGGTGCTGGACGGTATCCCCATGAGCGCCTTGCTGGATAATAGGTCACAAGTAACCACTATCCCTTATGTACTTTTTAAGCAGTATTGGACTGATGCTGATATCACACGGTATCCAGACAATAACTTGAGCATCATCGCCAGTAATGGCTTACCCGTGCCGCAGATGGGGTTCAAGGAGATGACCATTAAAATTGGTAAAGTTGAACTGCCGGCACAGGGGGTGATTATTGTGGACATTGACCGTCGTGAAAGTCACCCTAAAATAACTGTGGGTACTAACGTAATTGAAAATTGTCTTTCAGAGGTAATTGTAATTCTACAACAGGTGGCGGTGAATGCTAGTTCCAGCCAACAGAGAGTCCTCAACAAGGAGATAAAAGCCCTGATGAGACGGCAGCAGGTAGAACTGTCTGGTGGTGAGATCGGTAGCGTAAGACTGAGTGACCCATTCCCCATTTCCATGCCTCCCAAAAGTGAAATGATGATCTGGTGTCGGACTGCAATCGGGTTGAGAGGTAGAGACTACCAAGCCATGGTAGAACCCGTGTACTCAGACAGCAGGCCCACCATTTTGACAGCCCGGGGGGTGGTTGATGTCCGTCATGGGAGGGTGACCGTCCGCATCCTCAACATTGGGGAGAGGGAAGTACACTTACCCAGGTACGCTACACTCGCCAAACTGTTTGTTGTCGAACACAAAGCTATCAGGGCCGTGGAACCCTTGCCTCCATCTCCTCAGGCGGAGGGTAATGGCTCCCAGAAACAAAAGGAGGACTGGTGCCAGAAACTCCATGTGGGTGCTGACTCCACTCCCCTGCACCAAAAACAAGGAGTCTACCGGGTGGTACAGGAGTACGAGAGAGTCTTTAGTAAGCACCCGCTAGACTTCGGCAGAGTAAAAGGGATAGAACACCACATCCCCACAGGGAGCCACCCACCAATAAAAGAGAGGCACAGACCTGTACCCCCTGCACATTATCAGAACGCAAAGGGCATGCTAAGAGAGATGAAAGAAGCTGGGGTTATTAGAGACAGCTGTAGCCCCTGGGCAGCCCCCTTGGTTCTGGTCAAAAAGAAAGACGGCACCATGAGAATGTGCGTGGACTATAGACAAATCAACCGTATCACCCACAAAGACGCATATCCGCTGCCTAGAATAGAGGAGTCTTTAGCCGCACTAAAATCTGCTAACTTCTTTTCTACTTTGGACCTTACTAGCGGGTACTGGCAGGTTCCTGTGGCAGAGGCTGACAAGGAGAAGACTGCCTTCACCACCCCGATGGGACTGAGTGAGTTCAACTGTATGCCCTTCGGGCTCTGCAACGCACCAGGGACCTTCCAGAGGCTGATGGAATGATGTCTAGGGCACCGAAACTTCGAGACGGTCCTCCTTTACCTGGACGACGTGATCGTCTATTCGAAGACCTACGAGGACCACCTAAAGCACCTGGCCGAGGTGTTCGAAGCCCTGGCAGGCTATGGCCTGAAGGTGAAACCATCGAAGTGTCACCTGCTGAAACCAAAGGACCAGTACCTAGGGCACGCGGTAAGCGCGGAAGGAGTGGCCCCCGACCCTGACAAGGTCACGGCAATCAAGAGCTGGCCAAGCCCCTCGAACATCAAAGAGGTGAGACAGTTTCTCGGGTTGGTAGGCTACTACCGAAGGTTCATCCCCGGGTTCACTAAGATGGCAGCTCCTATGCAGGACCTCCTGATCGGACAGTCTAAGTCCAGGAGCCAAAAGCCGCCCTTCAAGTGGGATAAACCGGAAGAGGAGTCCTTCCGCCAGCTAAAGATGGCCCTCACAGGGGACGAGATCCTGGCCTACCCTGATTATGGCCAGCCTTTCATTCTCCACACAGATGCCAGTAATGTGGGACTGGGAGCCGTACTGTTCCAAAACCAACAGGGCAGAGAAAGGGTGATCGCGTACGCCAGCCGGAAGCTGAGACCCACCAAGAGGAACCCGGAGAATTACAGCTCCTTCAAGCTAGAATTCTTGGCGGTGGTGTGGGCCGTGACGGAACGCTTCAAGCATTACCTGGCCTCCGCAAAGTTCACCGTGTACACGGACAACAACCCGTTGACACACCTGGACAATGCAAGACTGGGTGCCCTAGAACAGCGGTGGATGGCCCGTCTCTCCAACTTTGACTGATCAAGTACCGGGCCGGCAAAACCAATGCCAACGCTGACGCCCTATCGAGGATGCCTCACTTATCTGAAGGTGACGAAGACCCAGAAGAGCTGGAGGAGGTAGAACTCCCCGCGTTTCACCGGTATGGAGCTGCTCAATACTCCCACCGCGTGAAGGAGGAGGATCTAACAACCGTGATGATAAATCCCCTACCTCAACACAGCTGGGCCGAGACCCAAGATAGTGACCCTGCCATCCGCCTGGTGAAAGATCTGCTGACCCAGGAAGATGCCCGCATAGATCCGGATGCTCCAGAGGAAGCCAAGCAGCTATGGAAAGAGAAGAGCAAGCTGTTCCTCTACGAAGGCAAGTTGTGCAGAAGGATTGTCAACCACCGGACGCACGAGCTGACCTGGCAAGTCGTGGTCCCAAGGCGGGATGCAGCTATGGTCCTGGGGGCTTACCGTGACAGAGCGGGACACATCGGTTCGGTTGGAAGAAACTGGAGTTCCTACTAAGAGGAAGGTTCTTTTGGGTCGGCATGAGAGGAGCTGTAGAAAAATGGTGCAGAGACTGTGGCCCTTGTCACCTAAGGAGGAAGGACCGCACCAGCCAGAAGACACCCTTGAGGCCCATCGTCACCACGCAGCCTCTTGAGCTGGTAGCTCTGGACCATGTCAAATTGGCTCCCAGCCGGTCAGGATACATCTATGCCCTGACAATCGTGGACCACTATTCCCGTTTTCTAGTGGTGGTCCCAGTAAAAGACTTGACAGCCCAAACAGCGGCCAGAGCCTTCCAGCAATATTTCTGCCGTCCACACGGGTATCCGGAACAGGTCCTGACAGACCAGGGTCCAGCGTTCGAGGCTGAAATCTTCCAGGAGTTCGGCAACCTCTATGGCTGTAAGAAGATTCGGACAACGCCTTACCACCCACAAACCAACGGGATGTGTGAGAAGATGAACAATATAGTCATTGATCTCCTGAAGACGTTGCCCCTGGAGGAGCGCAGCCTGTGGCCAGAAAAACTGCCGGACCTGATAGACTTATACAATCATATCCCGGTGAATGCTACCAACTGCACCCCGGCTTACCTGATGCGACCCAGACCGGGTAAGCTGCCTATAGACCTGGAGATGGGAGTCCTAACGCCTGAGGACACCTCCCCGGATGCGGACTGGGATACGGAAAGGCAACTGCAGTACAAGAAGGTGCAGTAGACTGTGGAGAAGAGCCTGGCCCAGGTGAGAGAGAGGCAAGAAAAACTCTTCAACCAACACGCCCCTGCTGGTCCCCTAGAACCTGGTGAGCAAGTCCTAAAGCGAAAAAGAAGGCTTCACAAGTTGGACGACCAGTGGGAAAGGGAACCCTACACCGTACTGCAGTCTGATCACGACAACCCGAAGGTGTGCGTGATCACCAAGGACGGAGGAGAAACCACTAGTACCGTCTCCAGAGACCATCTCAAAAGATGCCCCGAGCAACTCCGTAGTGCAGAAGAGGATCAGAGTGACCTTGAACCCGCAGAGGACAAGGAAGAAATGATCAGCACCGTTCTCGGAGAGTTCCCTCAGTCCTGGACTCGCATAAATGATGCCATAGTGGTACCCGTCCTGCATTTCCTGCAACCGGCACAGCAACAACCAACACCAGAGCCGGAAGGTGAAGAGGAGCAAGCGGTTCCAGAGGCAGAAGAGCCTGTACCAGCAGCCCAGGAGAGTCAACCCTCTGCTGACAGTGAGCCTGCCATGCCTGCGGTAAGCCAAAGGACCCACAGACAGCTGCCTTCCCTACCTGTACACCCAGCTGGTAGCTGTACCCCTAACGCTAGTGGGGAAAGCCAGGTTGGTCCACCACCAGACAGTGGGCTACGTAGGTCAACCAGGAGCACAAAGGGGCTGATACCCGCTCGCTGGAGAATATAGAGCGCACTAAAATTGTAAATAACCTTGCTGCCAAATGTTGAATTGTTTGCAAAGTTACATGCATGTTTGGTAATTCCGTGTTTCAGTTTCTTGCAGTTACTGTAAGGACTCACAGGTTATGGACTTTTTATAACCGGGACCTGGTATGGACTGCGTTCGGAGCCTAACCAAGGAATGAACTAAGACTGTGAAGGACTTGGGGTAGGACAGACCCCCACCTGGTTAAGGCTCCCCGTTGTATTGGTGATATGGACACCCGGTCACAGGCCACACTGTGACCTTAAGAACTCAATTTGTGCGTCGTCTGTCTATTAATGTCTATTAATGTTTTATTGTCTTTGTTTATTGTTTAGTCCCGGAGTACTAAATTTCACTAGGGGGGAATGTGTCACCCTGGCCTGGATGCCACAAAATGTATTAAAGCTGTGTCTGAGAGCAAGGGGGAGGTTCTCTAGTCAGGGGAACATTAGCATGCAATGCCTCCTGTCTCAGGCCAGTAGGGGGAGCAGGCTGCCCCTATAAAAGCTGGTGCTGGGGGCAGGGTTAGAGAGAACTGGATGGCCTGTCTCAGCATTGAGACTTGTCCCAGAGCAGAACAGGGACAGACAGTTGCACTGCACCTAAGAGGAAGTGTGGCAGGAGGAGAGCCACAAGCCAGAGACAAGAGGCGAAGAGAGCCTGTCTTGGCAGAAAGAGGACTTAATTTACCAGACTTTGGTGTCTGAGGCTGAGAGGATTCCACATCCCCCAGCAGAGAACCAGTGCGCAGGGGCCTGTATATTCCTTGGCCTAAGAAGCCTGGAGGCCCTGCCACAACAGAAGGTACCAGTAAAGCCGTACAAGGCTGGGAGCAGAAAGGAACCCACGTCGCAGGCCATACAGGCGAGAATACACGGAAAGCTTGGAAACGTGGGCTGTTACCCTATCAGGAGGAGATAGCCAGAAGGAGCGCAGAAAGCACGGTAGGCCTACACCCTCACCCTGACCAGGGCCAATTTCCCCGTTGCTCTCAGACATCCAGGTCCCCCTCCTAGCCGGGACTGTTTATGGGTCAATTTACCTGTTCTAGTAAAGACCCTGGACTGCAACCTGTTGTCTGTGTGCTCCTTGCTTCTCCAGCACTATCAGCACTGGGACTCTCACCACCATCACTCCCACCATCCACTATACTGCCCTGGGGCCGCACTCTTCCCGTGGGGAGTCACACTACCCTAGCTGCACACCTCATCAGCCCCAGCGGTCGGCATGCAGCGGCGGTTCCTAATAACCGCAAATCCACGGGTGGCGTAGTCGGACATAAACATCAGCACATAACGGACTACCACTGGCCTGACCACCCTGAGCCACGAAACCGGGTTGCCACTACTACTCCCATCGTTCCCCTACCGCCCGGATCCGAGTACCCCACGGCCCAGGGGGCGAGTCACATCCACCAACGTCGCGTTGCACCACTGACTGTTCAGGAGTTGGCTGATGCTTTAGTCTAGGTCTGGGAGGAGATCCCACAGGAGACCATCCGCAACCTCATCAGGAGCATGCCCAGGCGTTGTAGGGAGGTCATACAGGCACGTGGAGGCCACACACAATACTGAGCTTTCATCTGTGAAGAGCAGAGGGCACCAGTGGCGACTTTGCCAATCCTGGTGTTCTGTGGCAAATGTCAAGCGTCCTGCTCGGTGTTGGGCTGTGAGCACAACCCCCATCTGTGGACATCGGGCCCTCATACCACCCTCATGGAGTCGGTTTCTAACCGTTTGTGCAGACACATGCACATTTGTGGCCAGCTGGAGGTCATTTTGCAGGGCTCTGGCAGTGCTCCTCCTGTTCCTCCTTGCACAAAGGAGGAGGTAACGGTCCTGTTGCTGGGTTGTTGCCCTCCTATGGCTCCCTGCACATCTCCTGGTATCTGCTCCATGCTCTGGACACTGTGCTGACAGACACAGCTACACTTCTTGCCACAGCTCGCACTGATGTGCCATCCTGGATGAACGGCACTACCTGAGCAACTTCTGTGGGTTGTACTGTAGACACTGCCTAATGCTAATGTACCTCTAGGGGTGAGAGCAATGGCAAAATGAAAAAGTGACCAAAACATCAGCCAAAAAGAATGAGAACAGAGAAATGGTCTGTGGTCACCACCTGCAGAACCACTCCTTTATAGGGGGTATCTGGCTAATTGCCTATCATTTCTACCAGTTGTCTGCTCCATTTGCACAACAGCAGGAGAAATTGATTCACAATCCGTGTTGCTTCATAACTGGACAGGTAGATTTCACAGAAGTGTTATTGACTTGGAGTTGTGATGTTTAAGTGTTCCCTTTATTTTTTGAGCAGTGTGTGTATATATATAATATATTTACATATTTCTATTGATCATATTAAAATTGTACATATACACTGTGTTCCAAATTATTATGCAAATAATATTTTCTCAGATTTTCCCAAATTACCTATATGAATTGCAGTCATTGTAATTTTCCAGTCAATAACTATTAGAGTACAATTGAAAGGTTTTTGTACAAACTGCCTATGATAACAGTATATTTTTTAAAAAAATAAAAAACTCAAACTGCACTCAAAATGCATGTTCCAAATTATTATGCACAGCAGAGTTTTCAACCTTTTCATTTTAATAAAGAACAAAAAAATGGTCATTTTTGAAATTCTAAGCATTAGCAGGTTATTACAAACTGAAATCAAACAGTTTTCAACTCAAAACTTTATTCTAGGTGATGTTACATTTGCACATAGGACCCCTTGTTCGAAAGGAGCTTCTGAACTCTCTCGTCCATTGAATTTGTCAGGTTTTGGATGGTTTCTGCTTTAATTGTTGTGCATGAGGACAGAATACCCTCCCAGAGCTGTTGCTTAGATGTGAACTGCCTCCCGCCATCATAGACACTCCTTTTGATGATGCTCCAGAGGTTCTGAATGGGGTTGAGGTCAGGGGAGCATGGGGGCCACACCATAAGTTTGTCCCCTTTTATGCCCATAGCAGCCAGAGATGCAGATGTGTTATGTGCATCATGAGACGGTGCATTATCATGCATGAAATGATCTTGATGGTCCAGGTGGATGGAGTGGAGGATGGCTGGTTGATGGACACCCCATGCAAACACGGCTACAGCGCCAACAAGGAGGAGGTGGAGTAATGTTTTGGGCTGGAATCATGGGGAGAGAGATTGTCGGCCCTTTTAGGATCCCTGAAGGGGTAAAGATGAACTCCATAATGTATGTTGAGTTTCTCAAACAGCACTTGCTTCCATGGTTCAAGAAGAAGAACCGTGCATTCCGCAGCAAGATCATTTTCATGCATGATAATGCCCCGTCTCATGCTGCACATAACACATCTGCATCTCTGGCTGCTATGGGCATAAAAGGGGACAAACTTATGGTGTGGCCCCCATGCCCCCCTGACCTCAACCCCATTGAGAACCTCTGGAGCATCATCAAAAGGAGTGTCTATGATGGCGGGAGGCAGTTCACATCTAAGCAACAGCTCTGGGAGGGTATTCTGTCCTCATGCAAAACAATTGAAGCAGAAACCATCCAAAACCTGACAAATTCAATGGACGAGAGAGTTCAGAAGCTCCTTTCGAACAAGCGGTCCTATGTGCAAATGTAACATCACCTAGAATAAAGTTTTGAGTTGAAAACTGTTTGATTTCAGTGTGTAATAACCTGCTAATGCTTATAATTTCAAAAAAGACCATTTTTTTGTTCTTTATTAAAATGAAAAGGTTGAAAACTCTGCTGTGCATAATAATTTGGAACATGCATTTTGAGTGCAGTTTGAGTGTTTTATTTTTTTAAATATACTGTTATCATAGGCAGTTTGTACAAAAACCTTTCAATTGTACTCTAATAGTTATTTGACTGGAAAATTACAATGACTGCAATTCATATAGGTAATTTGGGAAAATCTGAGAAAATAATATTTGCATAATAATTTGGAACACAGTGTATACAGACTACAAAGTATGGCAGTATCAGCGATCAAGCAGACAAGGGCTGGAGAGAGCAGGAGAGACGTTAGAAAGACGCTCGAGAGAGAGAGAGCAGGAGAGATGCTAGAAAGACGCTCGAGAGAGAGAGCAGGAGAGACGCTAGAAAGACGCTCGAGAGAGAGAGCAGGAGAGATGCTCGAGATCAGGAGAGACGCTCGAGAGAGAGAGAGAGCAGGAGAGACGCTCAAGAGAGAGAGCAGGAGAGACGCTCGAGAGAGGGAGCAGGAGAGACGCTCGAGAGAGAGAGAGCAGGAGAGACGCTCGAGAGAGAGAGCAGGAGAGACGCTAGAAAGACGCTCGAGAGAGAGAGAGCAGGAGAGACGCTCGAGAGAGAGAGAGCAGGAGAGACGCTCAAGATCAGGAGAGACGCTCGAGAGAGAGAGCAGGAGAGACGCTCGAGAGAGAGAGCAGGAGAGACGCTCGAGAGAGAGCAGGAGGGACGCTAGAGAGAGAGAGCAGGAGAGACGCTCGAGAGAGAGAGAGCAGGAGAGACGCTCGAGAGAGAGAGAGCAGGAGAGACGCTCGAGAGAGAGCAGGAGAGACGCTCGAGAGAGAGAGAGCAGGAGAGACGCTAGAAAGACGCTCGAGAGAGAGAGAGCAGGAGAGACGCTCGAGAGAGAGCAGGAGAGACGCTCGAGAGAGAGCAGGAGAGACGCTCGAGAGAGAGAGCAGGAGAGACGCTCGAGAGAGAGCAGGAGAGACGCTCGAGAGAGAGAGAGCAGGAGAGACGCTTGAGAGAGAGAGCGCAGGAGAGACGCTCGAGAGAGAGAGCAGGAGAGACGCTCGAGAGAGAGAGAGCAGGAGAGACGCTCGAGAGAGAGAGAGCAGGAGAGACGCTCGAGAGAGAGAGCAGGAGAAACGTTCGAGAGAGAGAGCAGGAGAGACGCTCGAGAGAGAGAGCAGGAGAGACGCTCGAGAGAGAGAGCAGGAGAGGCGCTCGAGAGAGAGAGCAGGAGAGACGCTCGAGAGAGAGAGCAGGAGAGACGCTCGAGAGAGAGAGAGAGCAGGAGAGACGCTCGAGAGAGAGAGCAGGAGAGACGCTCGAGAGAGAGAGAGCAGGAGAGATGCTCGAGAGAGAGAGAGCAGGAGAGACGCTAGAGAGAGAGAGACGCTCGAGAGAGAGAGAGCAGGAGAGACGCTCAAGAGAGAGAGAGCAGGAGAGACGCTCGAGAGAGAGAGAGACGCTCGAGAGATTGAGCAGGAGAGAAGCTCGAGAGAGAGAGCAGGAGAGACGCTCGAGAGAGGGCAGGAGAGACGCTCGAGAGAGAGAGCAGGAGAGACGCTCGAGAGAGAGAGAGCAGGAGAGATGCAAGAGAGAGAGAGACGCTTGAGAGAAAGAGCAGGAGAGAAGCTCGAGAGAGAGAGCAGGAGAGAAGCTCGAGAGAGAGAGCAGGAGAGACGCTCGAGAGAGAGCAGGAGAGACGCTCGAGAGAGAGAGCAGGAGAGACGCTCGAGAGAGAGAGCAGGAGAGACACTCGAGAGAGAGCAGGAGAGACGCTCGAGAGAGAGAGAGCAGGAGAGACGCTCGAGAGAGAGAGCAGGAGAGACGCTCGAGAGAGAGAGCAGGAGAGACGCTCGAGAGAGAGAGCAGGAGAGACGCTCGAGAGAGAGAGAGCAGGAGAGACGCTCGAGAGAAAGAGCAGGAGAGAAGCTAGAGAGAGAGAGCAGGAGAGACGCTCGAGAGAGAGCAGGAGAGATGCTCGAGAGAGAGAGCAGGAGAGACGCTCGAGAGAGAGAGCAGGAGAGACGCTCGATAGAAAGCAGGAGCAACTGTCAATCACTTCATCATTATATGACTCAGTAATGATACCTATAGCATATTACTCAGGGTGACAACATGGCAGGTCACAGAGTTACTTTCATGATCTAGATTTGCTAAATTCATCATGATACAGAGCCCATGTCCATGACTTATGTCAGCTCCAAAGTGAAATATGTATTGAAAAAAATTAAAAAAAATTATATATATACACACACATATACATACACTGCTCAAAAAAATAAAGGGAACACTCAAATAACACATCCTAGATCTGAATGAATGAAATATTCTCATTGAATACTTTGTTCTGTACAAAGCTGAATGTGCTGACAACAAAATCACATAAAAATCATCAATGGAAATCAAATTTATTAACTAATGGAGGCCTGGATTTGGAGCCACCCCCAAAATTAAAGTGGAAAAACACACTACAGGCTGATCCAACTTTGATGTAATGTCCTTAAAACAAGTCAAAATGAGGTTCAGTATTGTGTGCGGCCTCCACGTGCCTGTATGACCTCCCTACAACGCCTGGGCATGCTCCTGATGAGGTGGTCTCCTGTGGGATCTCCTCCCAGACCTGGACTAAATCATCCGCCAACTTCTGGAAAGTCTATGGTGCAACGTGACGTTGGTGGATGGAGCGAGACATGATGTCCCAGATGTGCTCAATCGGATTCAGGTCTGGGGAACGGGTGGGACAGTCCATAGCTTCAATGCCTTCATCTTGCAGGAACTGCTGACACACTCCAGCCACATGAGGTCTGGCATTGTCCTGCATTAGGAGGAACCCAGGGCCAACCGCACCAGCATATGGTCTCACAAGGGGTCTGAGGATCTCATCTCGGTACCTAATGGCAGTCAGGCTACGTCTGGCGAGCACATGGAGGGCTGTGCGGCCCTCCAAAGAAATGCCACTCCACACCATTACTGACCCACTGCCAAACCGGTCATGCTGAAGGATGTTGCAGGCAGCAGATCGCTCTCCGCGGCGTCTCCAGACTCTGTCATGTCTGTCACATGTGCTCAGTGTGAACCTGCTTTCATCTGTGAAGAGCACAGGGCGCCAGTGGCGACTTTGCCAATCCTGGTGTTCTGTGGCAAATGCCAAGCGTCCTGCACAATGTTGGGATGTGATCACAACCCCCATCTGTGGACGTCGGGCCTTCATACCACCCTCATGGAGTCGGTTTCTAACCGTTTGTGCAGACACATGAACATTTGTGGCCTGCTGGAGGTCATTTTGCAGGGCTCTGTCAGTGCTCCCCCTGTTCCTCCTTGCACAAAGGCGGAGGTAGCGGTACTGCTGCTGGGTTGTTGCCCTCCTACGGCCCCCTCCTTGTCTCCTGGTGTACTGGCCTGTCTCCTGGTAGCACCTCCAGCCTCTGGACACTACGCTGACAGACACAGCAAACCTTCTTGCCACAGCTCGCACTGATGTGCCATCCTGGATGAGCTGCACTACCTGAGCAACTTCTGTGGGTTGTAGAGTCCGTCTCATGCTACCACGAGTGTGAAAGCATAACCAACATTCAAAAGTGACCAAAACATCTGCCAGAAAGCATTGGTACTGAGATGTGGTCTGTGGTCCCCACCTGCAGAATCAATCCTTTGAGGGTGTCTTGATAATTGCCAATAATTTCCATCTATTGTCTATTCCATTTGCACAACAGCATGTGAAATTGATTGTCAATCAGTGTCATTTCCTAAGTGGACAGTTTGATGCACTTGGAGTTATATTCTGTTGTTTAAGTGTTCCCTTTATTTTTTTGAGCAGTGTATATATACAGTACAGACCAAAAGGTGGACACACCTTCTCATTTAAAGATTTATCTGTATTTTCATGACTAAGAAAATTGTACATTCACACTGAAGGCATCAAAACTATGAATTAACACATGTGGAATTATATACTTAACAAAAACGTGTGAAACAACTGAAAATATGTCTTATATTCTAGGTTCTTCAAAGTAGCCACCTTTTGCTTTGATGGCTGCTTTGCACACTCTTGGCATTCTCTTGATGAGCTTCAAGAGGTAGTCACCGGAAATGGTTTTCACTTCACAGGTGTGCCCACTCAGGTTTAATAAGTGGGATTTCTTGCCTTATAAATGGGGTTGGGACCATCACTTGTGTTGTGCAGAAGTCTGGTGGATACACAGCTGATAGTCCTACTGAATAGACTGTTAGATGCTTTTTTCTTGCCATCATACAAATTCTAAGTAAAGAAAAACGAGTGGCCATCATTACTTTAAGAAATGAAGGTCAGTCAGTCCGAAAAATTGTGAAAACTTTGAAAGCGTCCCCAAGTGCAGTTGCAAAAACCATCAAGCGCTACAAAGAAACTGTCTCACATGAGGACTGCCCCAGGAAAGGAAGACCAAGAGTCACCTCTGCTTCTGAGGATAAGTTTATCCGAGTCACCAGCCTCAGAAATCGCAGGTTAACAGCAGCTCAGATTAGAGACCAGGTCAATGCCACACAGAGTTCTAGCAGCAGAAACATCTCTTCAACAACTGTTAAGAGGAGACTTTGTGCAGCAGGCCTTCATGGTAAAATAGCTGCTAGGAAACCACTGCTAAGGACAGGCAACAAGCAGAAGAGACTTGTTTGGGCTAAAGAACACAAGGAATGGACATTAGACCAGTGGAAATCTGTGCTTTGGTCTGATGAGTCCAAATTTGAGATCTTTGGTTCCAACCACCGTGTCTTTGTGCGATGCATAAAAGGTGAACGGATGGACTCTACATGCCTGGTTCACACAGTGAAGCATGGAGGAGGAGGAGTGATGGTGTGGGGGTGCTTTGCTGGTGACACTGTTGGAGATTTATTCAAAATTGAAGGCATACTGAACCAGCATGGCTACCACAGCATCTGGCAGCGGCATGCTATTCCATCCGGTTTGCGTTTAGTTGGACCATCATTTATTTTTCAAAAGGACAATGACCCCAAACACACCTCCAGGCTGTGTAAGGGCTATTTGACCAAGAAGGCGAGTGATGGGGTGCTACGCCAGATGACCTGGCCTCCACAGTCACCAGACCTGAACCCAATCGAGATGGTTTGGGGTGAGCTGGACCGCCGAGTGAAGGCAAAAGGGCCTACAAGTGCTAAGCATCTCCGGGAACTCCTTCAAGATTGTTGGAAGACCATTTCCGGTGACTACCACTTGAAGCGCATCAAGAGAATGCCAAGAGTGTGCAAAGCAGTCATCAAAGCAAAAGGTGGCTACTTTGAAGAACCTAGAATATAAGACATATTTTCAGTTGTTTCACACTTTTTTGTTAAGTATATATTTCCACAGGTGTTAATTCATAGTTTTGATGCCTTCAGTGTGAATGTACAATTTTCATAGTCATGAAAATACATAAAAAATCTTTAAATGAGGTGTGTCCAAACTTTTGGTCTGTACTGTACATACACACACACACACACACACACACACACACACATATATATATACATACACGCCCGCAGTAGGGAAAATAAGTATTTGATACACTGCCGATTTTGCAAGCTTTCCCACCTACAAAGAATGGAGAGGTCTGTCATTTTTATCATAGGTACACTTCAACTGTGAGAGACAGAATCTAAAAATAAAATCCCAAAAAAAAATCACATTGTATGATTTTTAAATAATTAAATCGCATTTCATTGCATGAAATAAGTATTTGATCACCTACCAACCAGCAAGAAATCTCGCTCTCACAGACCTGTTAGTTTTTCTTTCAGAAGCCCTCCTACTCTGCACTCCTCACCTGTATTTATTGTACCTGTTTGAACTCGTTACCTGTATAAAAGACACCTGTCCACACACTCAATCAATCACACTCCAACCTATCCACCATGGTTAAGACCAAAGAGCTATCTAAGGACACCAGGGACAAAATTGTAGACCTGCTCCAGGCTGGGATTGGCTACAGGACAATATGCAAGCAGCTTGGTGAGAAAGCAACAACTGTTGGCACAATTATTAGAAAACGGAAGAAACACAAGATGACTGTCAATCTTCCTCGGTCTGGGGCTCCATGCAAGATCTCGACCCGTGGGATAAGGATGATTCTGAGAAAGGTCAGGAATCAGCCCAGAACTACACAGGAGGACCTGGTCAATGACCTGAAGAGAGCCGAGACTACAGTCTCAAACATTACCATTAGTAACACACTATGCCGTCATGGATTAAACTCCTGCAGGGCACGCAAGGTCCCCTGCTCACGCCAGCACATGTCCAGGCCCGTTTGAAGTTCGCCATTGACCATCTGGGTGATCCAGAGGAGGCATGGGAGAGGGTCATGTGGTCAGATGAGACCAAAATAGGACTTTTTGGTATCAACTCCACTTGACGTGTTTGGAGAAAGAAGAAGGATGAGTACAACCCCAAGAACACCGTCCCAACTGAGAAGCATGCTGGGGAAACCTTATACTTTGGGGGTGCTTTTCTGCAAAGGGGACAGGACAACTGCACCCAGCAACAGTCCCGAAACTTGAAAGATCTGGAGAAGATCTGTATGGAGGAGTGGTCCAAAATTCCTGCTGCAGTGTCTGCAAACTTGGTCAAGAACTACAGGAAACGTCTGACCTCTGTAATTGCAAACAAAGGTTTCCGTACCAAATATTAAGATCTGTTTTTCTATTGTATCAAATAATTAATTTGCATAATTGCATGAAATAAGTATGTAAAAATTATAAAATGTTATTTTCTGTTTTTTATTTTTAGATTCTGTCTCTCACAGGTGAAGTGTACCTACGATAAAAATTACAGCCCTCTCCATTCTTTGTAGGTGGGAAAACTTGCAAAATCGTCAGTGTATCCAATACTTATTTTCCCCACTGTATATACTTTGTTCCTAAAAAAGAAAAAACCCACCGGTCTTCTATGTGAACATAACAAAGACTATAACTAAAAATCTTATATATTAAAAAAAAAAACTAAAACAAGGTTGACCACATTTTCTTATGGTATTTTTATCTGAAACTTCCTTGGAAAATTCACTGGAAATATCAGAAATGTCTGAAGTGGGGACCTCAATGTAAGACCCCCACCCATTAGATGTAAGGTGGCTCCCAAACCTCACGTGTCGATGCAGCACAGCCATCTGCAGCCACATTTTACGTAGAGCACACGCAGAACTGGGTCATTAACACATACATTAATCCTTTCATTTCGTTCTCCTCTGCTGAAGATGTGTTTGACAAAGACCTCATCTACCAAAATAAAGAGGTGTATTCCCTATGAACTAACAATACCGTGGCATCTCTTCTTCCCAGGTCCTCTGCGTTGTGTCAATCTTCTGGAAATGTGTGGATACATTGACAACTGGCCACTGCCAGGCCCCTGGTCGTAGTGATTATGCCTACTGTCCAAACTGATTAGACATGGACAAGGAGTAAGGTAACACCCCATTGTCAATTAGATGTAAGGCTATGTTCACACTAGGCGTTTTTTCACTACACATTACTTTCAATGGGTGAAATACACTGAAAGAAGTGACGTGCTCTATTCAGCAAAAAACAATGCAAATCACAAAATACTGATCATACAAAAACCAGGGTGTGAGCATGAGATTTCTGAAATCTCATAGACTTTGCTTGTACTGTAAAACACAGCTGAAAATTTGCATTAAAAAAACGCTGAAAAAAACGCGATGTGTGAACATAGCCTTCAAAGGCACTGCACAGTGGTCTGAAACACAAATTCTGCACATTTGTGATTTTATAGGGTTTATAAGATTACTAAAACAGACGTGTCAGGAGACCACACAGATCCACTTTATAAAAACAAAAACACCTCAGTCATTGAAAGGTTAAATTACAACATTCCTAAGTCCAGCGCTCAAAATCTCCCAAGTCTCCTTACATTATGTAGTAAAGGACAGGTGACATTGGGGCCTTGCTTGTCCACCAGGTGATGTCTTATCGGTGGAAAGACTGTGATGAGAGGTTTGTCTTGAGGAAATTGTGGCGGAAGTAAACTGCAATAAAAACAAAGTATTAGAGCAAGACGCGGGATACATGACTGCAGCCTACAGAAACGTGACAGGTCCGGGGAAAATACCCAACAGCCTCATCTCATCTCAATGGAAAATCCATTTAGGTGGCACGTAGCGTAAGGCATAAAGAGACGTCAGCACCTTGACATATGATCGTAATGGTGTTATAAGAGATCTGATGAGTCCATCATGACAAATCTAGTGTGGAAAACATATGCAAATCCCTCTGGAAGTGCACTGGGGCGTATCACTGCACTTAGACAGCTCCTTTCAAGTGCACGGACACGCCCCTCTGCACTCCCACACCAATCTGCAGACACTCCATTTCCTTTTGACTGGCACATCGGAGCTCTGCAAAAAAAAAAAGGATAATTTTTCTGGGGAGGGACAATCGACGATACTGTTCTACGACTACTTCCATATGTAAAAGGAAGCTGAGAGGACCCTATAAGCCTCCATATTGATTTAAAGTGATTTCTTATTAGTAGCAATTAAACAACTTGCATTAATACACATCATCTATAGTGACGTCATGAGCCGCCAAGCAACATCATTTAATGGCTCCAGTGCTACAAGACATGACTATGGATGACAAGTCATTGTAGGGTACCGATTACACGCGGTGGGGTCTATCAACAGCATGGGACAAAGATATTCTAGAAGTACCTAATATGGTCTGCTTTCTTTAAGGGGTTGCCCACTACCTTGATATTGATCACTTACCCATTGGATAGGTCATTAATATGGAATCAGTGGGGGCAGGGGTGGATTAAGAGTAGTAAGGGCCCCGGGCAGTTTAGAAGGCGCGCCCCCCCCCACACCTGATTTATCACGTGACATGTCACATGATCCCCTGTGATAGATCATGTGATAGTTCACGGGAAATTAATTTGGCATAATATTAATTGTGCTGCCTCATCTGAGAGCAGCACAATATTTGGGCAGATACCCTGATTCCAGCGATGTGTCACTTTTTCAGCTGCTTGTTGTCATTTTGAGAAAATCACCGTTTTATCTGCTGCAGATCTAGCAGCTCTCTGAATGCTGCGCTCTGTATAGCCCCGCCCACACCACTGATTGGCAGCTTTCTGCCCATGCTCAGTGTACACAGAAATCTACTGATCAGTGATGGGGGTGGGGTCCTACAGAACTTACTAGTCATCTAGTAATAATTACCTTCTGACAAATCAATGATTTTATCAAAACAACACTAAGCAGCCCAGTAAGTGACACATTACTGGAATCAGTGCCTCTAACCCTACATTATGCTGCTCTCAGATTAGGTGGCAAAAACCTGATGACAGATTCCCTTTAAAGGAGCTGTAAAGACAAAAAAGTTTGTATTAAAAAAAATACAAGCCATTTGTGAAATTAACTTTTTTTCATTGTTAATTCACATTAGACTGTATCTTCAACACTTTTGTCAGCAGGTCTTATTACAGACTCTGAATAGGGCAGCTCTCTCCCTCTCCCTCAGCAGAAAGTCACAGCATGGTTAAAAAACGGGATCTTTTATGATTTTCTCATAATAAATAAAAAAGGACATGCAAGTCCTCCAAACTATTTTCCCTTTCTCTATAGGCGAGGTCCTAAATCTTTCTTGTTCTTTAGTTGATCACATGTCAAAAATGCAAAGCATTTACTATGAACTCGCCTAAAAAAATATGCACTTGGAGAGTAATATCATCATCTGCATGTAAATATTCCTTGACTCTAAGGGCTCGCTCACACTGTCGTATAACACGGCCGAATGCTATGTGATGTTTTATCGGATAGGACTCGGCCCTATGTTATACTATGGGACAGTGCGATTATTGGCATGAGAAAATAATCTCATTCGATATTCGGACCATGTGCACCCATACAAGTCTATGGGTGCACGTAAAACATTAGACTGCACTCGGATGTCATCCAAGTGCAGTCCGATGAACACTCACAGAGACTATGGAGAAGATGGAGAAATTAAGTTCTCCATCTTCTCCATATCTGTGCTGCGAGAGAATCGGATCACACTCAGTTGAAGCTCTGACAGAGTTTGAGCCCAGTGTCATTAGCATAATTGGCCCTATTCTCTTGCATGACAGAATATATGGCTTAGTGAGTGGACCCTAAAACTGAATAGTAGTGACGGACAGGAACCTCACAAGCGGGATCCATGTAGCTCTCAGATGTCATGTAGGTAGGGCTTCATTCCATGGGGTAGGGCTTAATTTCAAGGTATATAAAAAAATGGACTTCAAATAAAAATTAAATGAACACAAAAAGCACTAATTGAATTATTTTTTTCATATTTATGTTTGCAGCCCCTTTAAAAACCCTTTGAGGACCAAGACACATATATGTCCCATAGTTTTAAACTGGAAAAAAATTTGATTGAATAAAATTTAAGGTCCTCGAAGGTTTAAGTAGGTCATAAATTCATATGAATACTTGCTCATACAATTGCACATGCCAAAAGATGAAGAAGAGCAGAATCAAAAATATGACATTAAGTGGAGCACTTACAGGTATTCAAGGTGAAAGAGACCAGCAAAGGCATCGTCTCGAATGACAGTAAATGAGTTAGAATTCAGCAAGCTGAAAATGAAGACAGCAGGTTAGAAGCGAACCAGACTTTATGGTGCTCAGAATTAGTCAAGCAGAATTTATTGACTGCTCTTGCAAAGCACTGAGACTCCCGCTGTGTATAGATGGCGCCGTGCGGCCTCCCGCTGTGTATAGATGGCGCCGTGCGGCCTCCCGCTGTGTATAGATGGCGCCGTATAGATGGCTACGTGCGGCCTCCTGCTGAGTATACGTGTATAGATGGCTACGTGCGGCCTCCTGCTGAGTATAGATGCCGCACGGCGCTCCCCCCAGAGACAGCAGGAGGCCGCACAGCTCCATCTATACTCAGCGGGAGACCGCACGTAGCCATCTATACACAGCAGGAGGCGGCACGGCG
>NW_027364655.1:0-25000 GCF_046119375.1 Phyllobates terribilis | reverse complement strand
AACCTAGTGACAGATTCCCTTTAAGCTCTCATCTCTAGTGATCAGGACCCTAGAATTTTCTTCTGAGGTGGGTTTCCCTTTAGCTCTGCACCTACCTAGCGTCACTGCATGGCTGCGGAAATAAAAAAATAAAAAAATAAATCTTTCTGAATTCTGAAGAGAAGGAGCAGTTGTGGAGTGTCAATGTGGCACCCCAGGGGTCTGGTTTCCACAGTAATGTAATGTTATGTCTGAGAGCAGGTGGGAGGTCCTTTGGTCAGGGATCCTGTGCATGCCACACCTCCTGCCCAGTCTTGGGAGGGGAAGAACTTCCCCTATGTAAACCTGGGGCTGAAGCAGGGTTAGTCAGTCAAGGAGAGTAGAGAAAGAGAAGCAGCATAGGAAGAAACAGCAGAAGCTCAGTGGGAGCAATACTACTACAAGCCAGGGGCTGGCAGCTGCAGAGCTCGCCCTGACTGAGAAGATTTCTTACCGGACCCGGCGTCCGAGGCTGTGGGGACTAACTCTGACCCAGCAGCAGAAGCCGACCGGCAGGGGATTTCAGGTCCCCAGGCCCAGAAACCCGAAGGCACGGTCACACGCGTGGGACCAGCACCGCCATCGTGGAGCGGAAGCCATTAGAAGGCCCCGAGTCACCGGCCATACGGGTGAGCACCACACGGTACACTCAGGGACGTGGGCTACTTATATCCGCTTCTAGCAAGGTAGCCAGAAGAGTACAGTCAGTTTGGGAGGCCTACAACTCCGCCTGGCCAGGGGAGATCCCATCTGCTCAAGGACTGACCAGGCCCCGTTCGCTAGCAAGTACTCCGGGAGGGTCTATCGTTGTTACCAGTAAAGACCCTGAATTACACCGCACCGTCTCTGAGTGGTTCCTGCTACCCCCATCATCCACATCTGCTGCCCTGAGGCCATACCCCTCCCGTTGGGGGTTATACCATCTACGCTGCACCATCCATCCACCGGCCTCAGCGGACTGTCCTGCAGCGGCAGCTCCATAGCTGCATTCAACGGGTGGCGTAGTCGTACACATCTACCGCTGATACATCGCCGCTCAGTTTGACTCCCTGGGCACGGACCGGGTCCCCGCCACGAGACTACAACCCTCAAGCGATCCGGCTCCGGGTAAGCTCCCGCGTGCGCAACGCAGCGCGACACAGGCCCAGGGGCGCGTCAACTTTGGCGTAGTCGGCAGGATTTCGTGCCCGCAACCACCGGGTACTGCGTGCCTGAAAAAGAGACTTTTCAAACTTACCTGTGGTGAAGATTCCCGCCATCCGGCGCCATCTTCAGCCTTCTTCCCGCCATCGGTGAAGTTTCCCGCCATCCGGCGCCATCTTCTGCCTTCTTCCCGCCATCCGTGGAGTTTTCCCGCCATTGGACGCCATCTTGAGGACGCCGCGCGGGAAGAAGAGGGGCGTGGACTCCGAAAGCGCGCGAGAACTGAAGCCCCGCCTCACGTCCGGACGTTGCGTAAGGTCCTGGAAGGAGCCCAGCAGACGCCGACGTCACAGGAGCGCGACGGAAGGTCCTCAACCCTGACGATCCACTGCGGAGCCGCGGCCTACGGAAGAGGATCATCACAAGGTAGGCCACGGTTCACTAGGGGGGAGGAAGATGTCGGATACGGAGGAGAGCTTCACTGCCTCAACCCCCGCCAGCGCTACCGCTGCTGCAGTTATGCCCTTCACCATGCCCTATATCCCGGGAGCAGCTTGGCTACCCCAGTACTCAGGGGAGTCACATACCCTGCATGACTTTAGAGAAAAGCTGGATAGCCTCTTCCAGGTGTACCCCCTCACAGAAGAGCAAAAAGTGAGCATCCTGGTGGCCCAACTAACCGGGGCAGCCAAAAGGGAAGTAAAATCCTGGCCACCTGGGAGGAAGACTGTCGCAGGGATACTAACCCGGCTGAAGGACACCTTTGATACCCGCACCTCAGCCGAGATTAAGCTTAGATTCTACGGGTGCAAGCAGCGAGCGCATGAGAGTATAAGGGACTATGCACTAAACCTACAAGAGGCCCTGAGGGCCATTAAGCAGACCGACCCTGATGGAGTGGGAAACGAGGACAGGCTGTTGACCGAACAGTTTATAGAGGGACTGTATTGTAATACCCACCGAACCCAGTTGCGGGCAATGGCCTTACAGGATCCCCATCTGGGCTTTGCACAGTTCAAGGACAGAGCCATCCGGGTGCTCCGAGAACCGGCACCGGGTGGCGTTGTGACCCACAAGCGCCCTGCTATCACTTACCACCAGGAGGCGGCGCCCTTGTCGGCAGGGCCTGTGGGAGCTGATGCGCAGGCTTTGGACAATGACCCGGCTCCAGACCTACACCATCAGGTCCAAGAGCTAGCTAAGAGCGTTGCTGCGCTAACCCGAACTGTGCAGTCTTTACAGGCTTCCACCCCAGGGAAGATCCAGCTGGCATCCGGACCGGAGGACATCCCGTGGCGTCGACCAAGGAGGACCCCACCGGCCAGAGGAAGACCCAGTGACCGATACAGCGAGGACGGACGACCCATCTGCCGCCGCTGCAATCAACCCGGACATATGGCAAGGTACTGTTCTTTAAACGGGCACAACCTGGGGTAGAGGGCCAACCCCCAGGAAAAAGATCACCAGGCCCATCGAACTGGCGCGACAGATATGTGGGAGGACGTCCAGTCTTGCCTGTGGTACTGGATGGCATTCCCATGAGTGCCCTACTGGACACCGGGTCACAGGTCACCACCATCCCGTACGTGCTCTTTAAGCAGTACTGGAATGACTCGGATATTACCCGCTACCCTGACGACGACTTGAGTATCATCGCCAGCAATGGCCAGCCCGTGCCACAGATCGGATTTAAAGAGGTGACCATCAAAATCGGTAGAGTCGAACTGGCAGCACAGGGACTGATCATTGTAGATATTGACAAACATGAGAGTCACCCAAAAATAACTCTAGGAACTAATGTAATTGAAAATTGTCTTGCAGAGGTGATTTTCCTTTTACAGCAGGTTGCCAAGAACGCCAGCTCCGGCGAGCAGCGGGTGCTCCAGAAAGAGATCCAGGCACTGATGCGACGGCAACAGGTGGAACTCTCCGGCGGTGAGATTGGTAGCGTAAGAATGTGTGACCCTTTTCCTATTGCCATGCCCCCAAAAAGTGAAATGATGATTTGGTGCCGGGCAGCTATTGGTCTGAGAGGTAGAGATTATGGTAGGCAATGGTAGAACCAGTTTACTCGGACAGTAGGCCCACCATTTTGACAGCACGGGGGGTGGTTGATGTACGCCATGGGAGGGTGCCCGTTCGCATAATAAATATCGGGGAGAGGGAAGTGTACCTGCCCCGGTATGCCACGCTAGCCAAATTATATACCATTAACCAAAATTCTATACAATCTGTGGAACCCTTGCCTCCATCTCACCCGGAGGAAGGTAACGGCTCTAAGAAAAACATGGAGGACTGGTGTCAGCAACTACATCTGGGTACTGACTCCACTCCCGCACACCAGAAACAAGGAGTCTATCGGGTGGTTCAAGAGTACGAGAGAGTGTTCAGTAAACACCCGTTAGACTTCGGGCGAGTCAAGGGGGTAGAACACCACATCCCCACGGGAGACCATCCTCCTATAAAAGAGAGGTATCGACCCGTACCCCCTGCCCACTACCAACACGCCAAGGGGATGCTTAGAGACATGAAGGAGGCTGGGGTGATCAGGGATAGCTGTAGCCCCTGGGCAGCTCCACTAGTCTTAGTCAGAAAAAAAGACAACACCATGAGGATGTGTGTAGATTACCGGAAAATCAACCGTATCACACACAAGGATGCGTACCCCTTGCCAAGGATAGAGGAGTCATTGGCTGCTTTAAGATCTGCTAACTTCTTCTCTACCTTGGATCTCACTAGCGGGTACTGGCAGGTTCCTGTAGCAGAGGCGGACCGGGAGAAGACCGCATTCACCACCCCGATGGGACTTAGCGAGTTCACCTGCATGCCGTTCGGACTCTGCAACGCACCAGGAACCTTCCAACGACTAATGGAGTGTTGTCTGGGCCACAGAAACTTCGAGACGGTCCTGTTGTACCTGGACGATGTCATCGTATATTCCAAGACGTATGAGGACCACCTGAAACACCTGGCGGAAGTGTTCGAGGCTCTGGCGAGTTACGGCCTAAAGGTGAAACCCTCCAAGTGTCACCTCCTGAAACCAAAGGTGCAGTACCTGGGACACGTGGTGAGCGCTGACGGAGTGGCTCCCGACCCTGATAAGATCACCGCAATTAAGGAATGGCCAAGCCCCTCCAGCGTAAAAGAAGTGCGGCAGTTCCTCGGGTTGGTAGGCTACTACAGAAGGTTTATTCCCGGTTTCACCAAAAAGGCAGCACCTATGCAGGACCTCCTGATAGGCCAGTCCCGGAAGGCCAAGAACCAGAAGCCGCCCTTCAAATGGGAGGAGCTGGAAGAAGAGTCCTTCCGCCAGCTGAAGATGGCCCTCACGGGGGACGAAATCCTGGCGTACCCGGATTATAGCCAGCCCTTTATCCTCTACACCGACGCCAGTAACATCGGGCTAGGAGCCGTACTGTCCCAGATCCAGCAGGGGAAGGAACGAGTAATCGCCTACGCCAGCCGAAAACTGCGACCCACCGAAAGGAACCCCGAGAATTACAGCTCATTTAAGCTAGAGATCCTGGCCGTAGTATGGGCAGTCACCGAGCGCTTTAAGCATTACCTCGCTTCTTCCCGGTTCACCGTGTACACGGATAACAACCCGTTGACACACCTGGACACGGCAAGACTCGGTGCCCTGGAGCAGAGGTGGATGGCCCGTCTGTCCAACTACGAGTTCACAATCAAATACCGGGCCGGACGCTCCAATACCAACGCGGATGCCCTGTCCAGGATGCCCAACCTGCCGGACGAAGGAGAAGATCCGGAGGGACTGGAAGAAGTTGAACTCCCTGCGTTCCACCGTCATGGGACTATCCAGTATTCCCACCGGGTAAGGAGTAAGCAGGCTGTTACGTTGAACCCCTTACCTCACTACAACTGGGCGGAAACGCAAGACAGCGACCCTGCCGTCCGACTGGTGAAGGAGATGCTGACTCGCCCGGAGGCTTGCCTTGAACCAGACGCTCCGGAGGAAGCCAAACAACTATGGGCAGAGAAGAGTCGACTGTTCCTTTACAAGGGGAAGCTGTGCCGCAGAATGGTTAACTCCCGGACGCATGAACTACTCTGGCAAGTAGTAGTGCCACAAAGAGACGCAGCCATGGTGATGGAGGCATACCACGACGGAGCTGGACACTTCGGGTGGAAGAAGCTGGAGTTCCTGCTGCGCGAGCGATTCCACTGGGTAGGCATGAGGGGAACCATTGAGAAGTGGTGCAGAGACTGTGGCCCGTGCAACCTGAGAAGGAAGGACCGCGCCAGCCAGAAGACTCCCCTGCAGTCCATCGTCACCCGGCAACCGTTGGAACTGGTAGCCTTGGATCATGTAAAACTGACCCCAAGCAGAAGTGGCTACGTCTACGCGTTAACCATCGTGGATCATTACTCCCGGTTTCTGGTTGTCGTCCCCGTCAAGGACTTAACGGCTCAAACAGCAGCTAGAGCCTTCCAGCAGCACTTTTGCCGTCCACACGGGTACCCGGACCGAGTGCTGACGGACCAGGGACCTGCCTTTGAAGCGGAGGTCTTCCAGGAATTCTGCAATCTGTATGGCTGCCGGAAGATAAGGACGACACCCTACCATCCGCAAACTAATGGACTTTGTGAGAAAATGAACCAGGTGGTAATGGATCTTCTAAAAACGTTGCCCCTGGAAGAACGCAGTCTGTGGCCTGAGAAGTTGCCCGATCTGGTGGACCTATACAACCACATCCCGGTAGGTTCCACCAACTGTACCCCGGCTTACCTAATGAGGGCAAGACCTGGTAAGTTACCTGTTGACCTGGAAATGGGAGTCCTGACACCCGAGGACACTTCACCAGAAACAGACTGGGACACAGAGAGGCAGCAGCAGTACCGGAGAGTACAGGAGAGCGTGGAGCGAAGTCTCTGTCAGGCTAGGGAAAGACAAGAGAAAACTTACAACCAGTATGCTCCCGCTGTTCCCCTGGTACCCGGAGAGCAGGTCTTGAAGAGGAAGAGACGGCTCCACAAGTTGGACGACCAGTGGGAGAAGGACCCATACACCGTACTGCCCTCAAGCCACGAGAACCCGAAGGTTTGTACCATCAGTAAAGACGGAGGGGAAACCACAGCCATTGTATCCCGGGACCACCTGAAGAAGTGTCCCGAACAACTGAGGAACCCTGAAGAGGAACAAGAAGACCATCGACCCGTAGAGGAAAGGGAAGATATGGTTAGTACTGTGCTCGGGGACTTCCCTCGGTCTTGGACTCAAGTCAATGGTGCAGTTGTGGTACCCGTACTCACCTTCCTCCAACCAGCATCCCAAGCACCTACGGAGCAACAGGTAGAGCTGGAAGAACAGCCGGTCCAGGAGGCAGAAGACTCCACACAAGCAGAACAGGAGGATCAACCCTCTGCTTATAGTGAGCCTGCCGTACCCCTAGTGAGACAAAGAGCCGGTAGACAGCTGCCCAGTTTACCCTTGACAGCTCCTACACCCTGTAGTTCAGGGCCAGACAGTCAGCTCCGTAGGTCCACTAGGGCCACTAGAGGCCAGTTACCCGCACGCTGGAGGATTTGAAGTGTATAAATTGTTTTATTTATGTTTACCTGTGTATTGTTGCTTGTGTATAATTTTGTGTTTCCAGTTACTTTTAGGAATCCTTGGTGGATTACCGGGAATCCTTGTACATAGTTGGAACGTAACCCAGGATGGACTAGAGACTGTTAAGGACTCGGGGTAGGACAGACCCCTACCTGGTTACGTCTCCCTGTTTTGGTGAAATGGACACCTTGCTTTTCTTCAAAACTGCACCCGGTTGCGGGCACGCCGTAACCATCGTTATGTGTTTTCTTATTGTATTATTATTGTTTATATCTTGTTATGTTTTTCTAAAATATGTTTAGTCCCGGAGTACTAAATTTTACTAGGGGGGAATGTGGCACCCCAGGGGTCTGGTTTCCACAGTAATGTAATGTTATGTCTGAGAGCAGGTGGGAGGTCCTTTGGTCAGGGATCCTGTGCATGCCACACCTCCTGCCCAGTCTTGGGAGGGGAAGAACTTCCCCTATGTAAACCCGGGGCTGAAGCAGGGTTAGTCAGTCAAGGAGAGTAGAGACAGAGAAGCAGCATAGGAAGAAACAGCAGAAGCTCAGTGGGAGCAATACTACTACAAGCCAGGGGCTGGCAGCTGCAGAGCTCGCCCTGACTGAGAAGATTTCTTACCGGACCCGGCGTCCGAGGCTGTGGGGACTAACTCTGACCCAGCAGCAGAAGCCGACCGGCAGGGGATTTCAGGTCCTCAGGCCCAGAAACCCGAAGGCACGGTCACACGCGTGGGACCAGCACCGCCATCGTGGAGCGGAAGCCATTAGAAGGCCCCGAGTCACCGGCCATACGGGTGAGCACCACACGGTACACTCAGGGACGTGGGCTACTTATATCCGCTTCTAGCAAGGTAGCCAGAAGAGTACAGTCAGTTTGGGAGGCCTACAACTCCGCCTGGCCAGGGGAGATCCCATCTGCTCAAGGACTGACCAGGCCCCGTTCGCTAGCAAGTACTCCGGGAGGGTCTATCGTTGTTACCAGTAAAGACCCTGAATTACACCGCACCGTCTCTGAGTGGTTCCTGCTACCCCCATCATCCACATCTGCTGCCCTGAGGCCATACCCCTCCCGTTGGGGGTTATACCATCTACGCTGCACCATCCATCCACCGGCCTCAGCGGACTGTCCTGCAGCGGCAGCTCCATAGCTGCATTCAACGGGTGGCGTAGTCGTACACATCTACCGCTGATACATCGCCGCTCAGTTTGACTCCCTGGGCACGGACCGGGTCCCCGCCACGAGACTACAACCCTCAAGCGATCCGGCTCCGGGTAAGCTCCCGCGTGCGCAACGCAGCGCGACACAGGCCCAGGGGCGCGTCATCTATATAATAGATGTAGAGAAGTGGGATGACGGCGGCCTGTGCTGAGCATTGCCCGGCTGATCGGGTGATGACTGATGGGTCACATGAATGAGTTATTACAGCAGAAACCGCACCCGTCCTGATAACTATTCCTGCAAGGAACCGGCCGTCCCTAACCCTGCAGCTACATAATAGAGATGCAAAGAAACAAGGAGAAAGAAAGGATGCAATGACAGGGATCACCAAGGAATAGCAAAAATATAGAATTTTATTAAAGACTAAACATACAAGACATGTTAAAAAAAACAACTAAAAAGCAACAATTGCCCCAATGAATAACAAAACCATTGCAAGGTACTGATATGGTTAATCCTCACATATATATGCCCAACTAGTCACAGAAAATCTCAATATATGACTACAGACTGCCCACCACAATATAATAAAGAGCAAGGCAGCAGCAAAGTATCTATTCACAAAGGCAATAATATCCAAATAAGCCTATAAAAATAGTGCCCATTATATAACCCCACAATGAAACCTGCCGCTGACACAATCGCCCCAAATGTGAAACAATACAATTGGATTGCTAAAAGAGCAAGCTAACGCTGTTAGGTCGGGCAGTAGAAAAAAATGATGTAACTACACCTGAACCATCAGGCAACCTACAGAAATGTGCATGGAGGATGTTGTTTTTACATAAGAGTTATGTATACAGAAAAGCTATATGTCCTATACAGGAAAAGTGTGGGATGAGGAGCTTACAAGACCACTAAAGTAAGACATTCACAAGCTCCTTCTGTATACTCCCTGGTGCCGGGGGTCCGACCCCACTGATCTTACACTGAGAATGTATGGAACTCCTGTAATGTCACCCTTCTTTTCTACAATGTAATCAAGGCATATTTATATGTCTGAACAAGACTTGTATCGACCCATAAAAGAAAAGAGCCCCAGCTCCACCATACTGAATCCCTGCACAGCGACGCTATCAGCCGTGCAGGGACACAACGCAGCTGCCGTCACTTATATAATGGCCGAATGTGCAGGGGAAAGCCACAACGGACCTCATTGTTCTGAAGGCTGCAGCGTATCCGAGCTATATGTGATACTACTCTGACATAGGGAAAGGGACAAAAACCCTTCAAATAGCAGGGAGTGACGTCTGATTAATATTTAGATTTGTATTGAACATAAAACCACAATCTTAGGACCATTACATACATTACCAGACTACTTTATAGATGATCAATTGCCAGCACAAGTTATATTACGCCCAAAATATCTCTGCAGCACCACCAAATTGCTGTATGAAAAATATGAGGAGTTATAGAAGTGTATTATCTGTACAGGTCCATATATCAGCCACTATTATGTGAAATATGTAATAAAATACACTATTATACATTATTAATGTTCTGTCCCTTTAACATTCTGTCACCATGGTAACGACAGTCATACTCAGCCAATAGGATTGCTCGGTTTGAATTTGAAAAAAAAAAAAACCTCCTATGTGGTCAGTTTGTTCCATCTCATCTGAGTGTGAAGACAGACACCTGCGATCAGCGAGAGATTCTAGGTATAAGACGTGATATAATCTAATGGACGGAGCCACATCCCATCACACGCACTCAGCGACCACAACTGACAGGAATCAGCCCATTTACCAGAGGAGAAGTCATTATTCCCCAACACATGATACGCTGAGACACCAGTGGGGGGCGCCACACTCATCACATCTCCCATCTGGAAGGATCCAGCGATCACTTCTAATGGGGGTCACTGCCCTTTTTTGGTGATTGCTGGAGTTTCCCGCGGTCGGACCCCACTGATCTATCAGTCGTCACCGAGCCCAGGGATAAGGGGATGACTTGTTCCATCTGATAATTCCCCTTTAATGAAGCTCAGATACAGAACAGTAAATATCCTACACATTTCCCAATTTGCCCTTTCCCCAGCAGAGCCCCCGAATTATTTATAGCCAATGTTTCTAAGACCAAAGAAATATCAGCCAATCCCCAAACCCTCTGCTGACGCCTCCTGAGGTTTTATAGATTTTGGATACATTTCTACAAGAGAAGATATCAGCGGACACCATGGGGATGGAGTATTCTGCCAGCGTTGGACCCGGTAGTATCCATCACTCACTCACCGTTCTCTATACTCTTGTTACATGGCTTTCTGGGGCTTTCATTAAACAGACTCATCTGTGGGGACATTTTCTTTCCTTTAATGCATATACTTGGTGGTAAATATTTTTCTGAGTTTTATTGAAAATTGTGCACAGTTTGCCTCCTGTACCCTCTGTGCTGTACTGTCTATTGCTGGCTGCAGAACTAGTTAACTGAGAATCCATCAGTGAGCTCCTTCTGACAGTCTTAACATACATACGTCCTCTTTGTACGGTGAGGATTGCTCCTAATATCTGGTTGTGTTTTCTGCAGATTACATCAGTCCTGAGGAACAGCTGAGGAGACTGGCATATTGTGTGAAGTTTCTCCCTTCTCCCCTCTACAAGAAGGAGGTCAGTGAGACGACTCAGGGCAACGCTACGGCCTCTTCTATAAGGTAGCTGTGTATTCGGATCTTCCTTGTAGCCTCCTAACTTCATCTCTTCTCTTCCAGCGCCTTATGCCGACCAACCCCATTGCCCAAAGAAGATGCATCGAAGAGTATAAAGCCAGGGAGAAAAGGAAGAGGGAAGAAAGGCGCAAGGAACTAAAAGAACGGCGCAAGTACCTGGATGAAGAGGAAGACGAGGAAGAAGAGAAGGAAGAAGAGGAGAAAGCAGCAAAGAAGATAAAGCTGGACATCATGGATTTAAGACAGAAGACACTAAAAGAACTGTGCGCCTACCTGGATGAAGAGGAAGAAGAGGAAGAAGAGAAAGAAGAGAAAGAAGAGAAAGCAAAGAAGATGAAACTCCACATCAAGATCCCTAGGGGGGAAGTGACGGCCAAAGGCCAGAAAAGAAGACAACCGATCCCAACAACAAGAAGGAAGAAGGAGAACCAGACCAACTTCCGCCAGTACATCAACCGGTATTTGAGAGGAAAGAGGAACATCATGTGGACCATCCTGCTGGAACCTCTCTGCCGATAACATCACATACGGCAATACCGGCTGGTAAGTATCAGACCACCAAATAACAGCAGGATAGTGTAATATAGTGGTAGTGTATCAGTATTAGTGTAATAAGAGTAATAATACTAGTGATAATAGTAAGAAATAAATAAAATAGTAATAAAATAACAGTAGTAATAGTAGTAGGTAGAATAGCAGTGTGATCCAGGGTCCAAGGACTGATCGCCTTTTCTCGGGGTCAAGAAGGAATTTTTCCCCTGTGACACAAATTGGCTGAAGGTGTCCAGGGGTTTTTGCCTTCTTCTGGATCAATACTGTAGTTATAGGGTAGTATTAGTAGTGATAGGAAAGAATAATAATAATGTAAAAATATAGCAGGTTATTAATAATAAGAAGAATATTAAATAGCTATATTTATAAAAATAAAAACATAAATTAAAATAACTCCAGTAGTACAATAAGTAATATATTAATTATACAACTAATAATAACATTATTAGGTTTGATCCAGGGTCCTAGGACTGATCGCCTTTTCTCGGGGTCAAGAAGGAATTTTTCCCCTGTGACACAAATTGGCTGAAGGTGTCCAGGGGTTTTTGCCTTCTTCTGGATCAATACTGTAGTTATAGGGTAGTATTAGTAGTGATAGGAAAGAATAATAATAATGTAAAAATATAGCAGGTTATTAATAATAAGAAGAATATTAAATAGCTATATTTATAAAAATAAAAACATAAATTAAAATAACTCCAGTAGTACAATAAGTAATATATTAATTATACAACTAATAATAACATTATTAGGTTTGATCCAGGGTCCTAGGACTGATCGCCTTTTCTCGGGGTCAAGAAGGAATTTTTCCTCAGTGACACAAATTGGCTGAAGGTGTCCTGGGGTTTTTGCCTTCTTCTGGATCAACACTCTAGGTATAGGGTAGTATTAGTAGTGATAGGAAAGTAGAATAATACTGTAATAAGATAGCAGGATGTTAATAATAGTAAGAATATAAAAATAATTATAGTGTTGTTTTGATTATTTTAAGTAGTTATAGAAAAGTTAGAATAGCAAAGTAATAAGATAGCAGGACATAAATAATATATAATCTATAAAAAGTACAAAAACCTAAATTAAAATACTAATAACTGCAGTAGCAGTACAATTAGTTGTGTAATATTAATAAGAATTATTAATAACTAGTAATAACATTATTAGATTTGATCCAGGGTCCTAGGACTGATCGCCTTTTCTCGGGGTCAAGAAGGAATTTTTCCCCTGTGACACAAATTGTCTGAAGGTGTCCTGGGGTTTTTGCCTTCTTCTGGATCAACACTAAGTATAGGGATTTTAGTAATACCATTATCATAAACACAAGAGTAATAAAAAATTATAAAACTAATTAAAAAATGAATTATAACAGGTACAATTGATTGCATTAGTACAGTAATAATAAACATTAAAAATGGTGGTCCCAGTTAGTAAGTTAGTGTAGTGTTAGTGTAGGGACCCATCTGAAGAGGTCGCCTTGACGGTGGCAGATGGGCTCGCACAATTTGCTCAAAGTGTGCGCTAAGAACCTCATATTTCTATGTACAGGAGATCTAGCAGTAATACCATTCAGGAGATAGGTATTTGTGTACACACATTTTGTTATATACTTTTGCGCCGCACACAGGGCAGGTATACAGGTACAGGATGCTCATATGTAGTGAGAGTGTTGCAGTAATATTATAACTGGGCCTTAAGGGTAAAATGTTGATAACTACAGGTCCTGGAAACACATCAGAAACTAGAACCTGTAAGTAACTGGTTCCCTGCTAGTGATTAATATGTAAAGGGCAGTCTGGTACCAGGACCCGCGTTATAGGACACATTATCATCAGGCAGGTGCAGTCAGGACTCTTACAAGATCTGCGGCAGTCGTGTGGCGGTATAACACAGTCCCGCTCCTGCCTCAGGCGCCAGCAGTGGAGCCAACCCTGATCCTGGCAGCTTAACCCCTTATATGACACAGTCAGTGGCTTTCACAGCATTTAGGCACTTAAGACCGGAGAGGGAGGCGCGATCATGGTGCCGATGAGTTTCTATGGCAGCCGAGATCTAACAATGGACCCCATGACGGCCATCTTACTGCTCTTATTAGTCCCGGCTGAGGAGAGGTCTATGAGGACACCGGTCAGAGTTATGTCGCCTGCTCTGCAGCTATTAGAAATATCTAGGGCTGATTAGTTTGCTATCTGTAAATCGGATCTAGCCCTGCCCCCCCCAGCAGCACTGGGCTACCACTGGTGTGATCAGGGCTATTGGGCTCCTAGATTGGGCAGAGGAGCTCAGTCTTCAGCAGGAGCTGGCTGAGGAGAGCGGAGCGACTTGCATGGGGCTGCTGCACAAGAAGCAGCTCACAAGGTGGAGATTTATCCGGAGACGTGGTACCCGGGCTGTCATCTGCTTTGCAGGCTGCATAGTCGCTGCCTCCTAGGACCCGAACTTCACCCCTAACAGGCACAGCAGAGCTCGGACAGCTGCAAGTGCCGGAGAGTGGCTGATTAGTGACTGCTGTGTCTCCTGCACTCAGATAAGAGCGGTACAGAGCGGGGGCTCAGTAATGGTGAATACGGGAAGTGTCCACCCCTCACATGCCCTATATGTGGCCCCCAGAGGTAAAGTCTTCCCTGTACCCAGCGTCTCCTCCCGCCTTCACTGCTGGCGTGCGCCATTGCTTAGAGGGGATGTCTGAAGATAACAAGTTACATACATAGTAACATAGTTTTTAAGGTTGAAGGAAGACTAAGTCCATCTAGTTCAACCCATAGCCTAACATGTTGATCCAGAGGAAGGCAAAAAAAAACCCTGTGGCAAACACTAAGCTCCACATTGGGGAAAAAAATTCCTTCCCGACTCCATACGACAATCAGACTAGTTCCCTGGATCAACGCCCTATCATGGAATCTAGTTTTTGCAACCTGTAATATTATACTTTTCAAGAAAGGAATCCATGCCCTTCTTAAATTTTATTAGTGAATCACTCATTACAACATCATGAGGCAGAGAGCTCCATAGTCTCACTGCTCTTACAGTAAAGAATCCCCGTCTGTGATTATGATTAAACCTTCTTTCCTCCAGACGTAGAAGATGCCCCCTTGTCCCCGTCTCTGGCCTCAGAGTAAAAAGATCAGTAGAAAGGTCTTTGTACTGTCCCCTCATATACTTGTACATAGTAATAAGATCACCCCTAAGCCTTCGTTTTTCCACAGTAAATAACCCCAAGTGTAATAACCTGTCTTGGTATTGCAGACCCCCCAGTCCTCTAATAACCTTGGTCGCTCTTCTCTGCACCCGCTCTAGTTCAGCTATGTCTTTCTTATACACCGGAGACCAGAACTGTACACAGTATTCTAAGTGTGGTCGCACTAATGACTTGTATAGAGGTAAAATTATCTTCTCCTCATGAGCATCTATGCCTCTTTTAACGCATCCCATTATTTTATTTGCCTTTGCAGCAGCTGCCTGACACTGGCCACTAAACATGAGCTTGTCGTCCACCAATACACCCAGGTCTTTTTCAGTGACAGATTTATCCAGTGTTTTACAATTAAGCATATAATTATACATTTTATTTCCTCTGCCCAAGTGCATTACCTTACATTTATCCCCATTAAAGCTCATTTGCCATTTATCAGCCCAAGCTTCTAGTTTACATAGATCCTCCTGTAATATAAAATTGTCCTCCTCTGTATTGATTACCCTGCAGAGTTTAGTGTCATCTGCAAATATTGAAATAGTACTCTGTATGCCCCCTACAAGGTCATTAATAAATATGTTAAAAAGAAGGGGGCCCAATACTGACCCCTGTGGTACCCCACTGTTAAATGAGACCTAGTCTGAGTGTTTTCCATTAATAACCACCCTTTGTTTCCTATCACTGAACCAATTCTTAACCCACATACATATATTTTCCCCTATCCCCATTGTTCTCATTTTATGTATCAACCTTTTGTGTGGAACCGTATCAAAAGCTTTTGAAAAGTCCATATACACAACATCCACTGCATTTCCTTGGTCCAGTCCAGAACTTGCCTCCTCATAAAAATTGATCAGATTAGTCTGACAGGAACGGTCCCTTGTAAACCCATGTTGATATTGGGTCATGAGGCTATTCTTCTTCAGATACTCTATTATAGAATCTCTTAGGAAACCCTCCAGGATTTTTCCCACAGTAGAGGTTAAGCTTACCGGCCTATAATTTCCAAGTTCGGTTTCTGTCCCCTTTTTGAATATTGGCACCACATTTGCTATACGCCAGTCCTGTGGTACAGACCCTGTTATTATGGAATCTTTAAAGATTAAAAATAATGGTCTATCTATGACATTACTTAATTCCTGCAGTACTCGCGGGTGTATCCCATCCGGGCCTGGGGATTTGTCAACTTTAGTTATCACTTATCCACAGGCTCAGTGATCACTTACTGATCGTGGGGTCTGACCACTGCGAACCATCGTCTGATCGGGAAGGAACGGAAAGTCAGGGAACAACTGCAGCTCCATTCATTCTCTATGGGGCTCTGGAAAAAGCCGAGCTCAGCACTTGGATGCCACATAAGGAATGAATGGAGCAGATCCTGGAGTAATAACATGTCCTCCTCAGCTTTCTGTCTGTGTAAGTGGCTCAGCCCTCGTCTCCCCTTCTGTTCCCAACTTCTCTTTTGTTCCCTATGGACTTTCTCTCAGTCCTCTGCAGCCATTATGTGTGTAGACAACTTCAAAAAGAAAAAGTAGCAGAACATCAGTCATCTAATAATCCACGATATTCAGGGGGGAAAACAAAACGGTGATGTTCTTACACAGTCGCCTCCTCTTGAGCTGATGAAGATGTCGGTGGCAGCACATTGCGGTTTGTGTTCTCTGCCTGAATATCGCGGATTATGTGACGTCCTGCAGCTTCTCATCATCCATGTTGGGCTGTTGGACGACGTGTGGACGTGTTAACTCTCGCCTGGACACACTGTCTCATCAGGAGCTGCTTCCACTCGCACACTTACTACCCCGGCGCCGCCGCTGCACAGCAATACCATAGCATCCCTTCCCGGTCCCCGTCTCTCCGCCCCGCCTCGTTTTGGCGGAGATCCCGGTCAGGCACGGGGCTTCACTAACCAGTGCACTCTGCACTTCGAACTTTTGGCACATCAGTTTTCCACCGACTGAGCCAAAGTAGCCTTCATCATGTCCCATCTCACGGGGGAGGCGCTGGCTTGGCTAAATCCTCTATGGGAGAGAGGAGATTCCCTGGTGTCCAACCTGCCAGCCTTTCTCACGGCTTTCCGGAAAGTCTTCGACGAACCAGGACGGAAGACCTCATCCGCCTCATCTCTGCTATGCCTCCGTCAAGGAAGTCTCACCGTGGGCCAATATGCCATACGGTTCCGTACCCTTGCTTCGGAGCTTGCCTGGGATAACGACGCCCTGGTGTCCGTCTTCTGGGAGAGTCTGTCCGGCCGTATTAAAGATGAACTCGCCGGTCGGGACATTCCTACCACTCTCGACGACTTAATAACACTCGCCACCCGGATTGACATCCGGTTCCAGGAGCGCACCAAAGAGGTCACCCGTGAGAGGAGGTTTCCACGCCTTGCCCCTACCTTTCAGAAACCCGTCACTTCCTCCGTTCCTCCTCAGGCGCACTCACCCGAGCCTATGCAGGTCGACCAGACCAAGATGGTCAAAACCCGTCAAGAATTACGCCGTGCCGAGGGGAGCTGCTTCTACTGTGGCAGTAAGGAGCACCGGATCCGTTCCTGCCCGGAGAGGTCGGGAAACACCTGTGTCTAGGATCGCTCAGAGAGGTCGTCCTAGACAAGAGTAAACCCTCTCCATCTCTGATGCTGTCGGTCTCTATCATCTGCGGGGAGAACAGTTTCTGTGAACTAGCTCAACTTGACTCTGGAGCTGCCGGAAATCTCATTTCTCTATCCCTGGTAGAGAAATACCACATTCCCACCAAACCCCTGGATGTACCCTTATCTGTCGCCTCCGTGGATGGGGGTCTCTTACCGCATCCCATTCAACTCATCACCGAATCCATAACTCTGCAGGTGGGAATGCTGCACTCTGAGAGCATCTTCTTCCATGTTCTGCCTGGACTCTCTCACGCCCTCTTGCTAGGCCTACCTTGGCTCCAGAAACATGCACCCATGCTTGATTGGCAGACCGGAGAAGTCCTTCGCTGGGGAGAGGACTGCCATAAGACTTGTTTAGTTCCCGTTCTTCCTGCCTGTCCTTCTCCTACCCCAGCCAATCTACCCGGCCTACAGGTTCCCTATTGGTCTTATGCGGATGTCTTTAATAAAAGAGAAGCAGAGACATTACCCCCTCATAGACCATACGATTGCCCAATCGACCTGATACCTGGCGCTACTCCTCCCCGTGGGCGTTTTTACCCTTTGTCCGCTGCTGAGACCCGGTCCATGTCTGAATATATTGAGGAGAATCTGGCCCGGGGATTTATCCGGAAATCTACCTCCCCGGCGGGAGCAGGCTTCTTCTTCGTCAAAAAGAAAGACGGCTCACTCCGTCTAGACATTAGAAACGTATCGTCACATTTAATGTCGGAGGTGTAGATCACTTTAAGAGAATTTCCGTCCCGTCCTGTAATGAGCCATGTGAGCTCCTTGTCTGATCAGGATAACAGAGGGGTGGAATGTATTTGTACACATGACAGATTAGTTGTTGGCTTCTCGGGTTTGGGCTTTGGACGCTGTAGGCCTCGTCTTTACAATGTACTGCCTCCTCTCTGTTTACAGCCTGGGAAGACACATGATAAGTTCAGGTAATATGATCTGTAGGAAAAAAATGGGTGAAGCCGGACTGCGGGACTAAGTTTAGATCAAGTGCGTCAGTAACCTTTATCTCACCAAACAGGTCACAGTCGTTCACGTTCATTTCAGATCTCACATGTACAAATACACATGAATGAGCACGGTCATGCACTGTGGACTTGTGGCCTGAGGCCACGGCCCCACTATCAGTAATCAGTCAGTATTTTTTCTCAGGAGTGGGAGCCAAAACCAGGAGTGGGTGATAAATGCAGAATTGGTGACTTGTTTCTATTAGACCGTTTCTCTGATTGTTCCTCACCTGGTTTTGGCTCCCACTCCTGAGAAAAAATACTGACCGAATACTGATAGATAGTGTGGCCAATCATCAGCGTCAGGCCACAGCCCCACTAACAAGTCCACCGGTGCTCATATAAAGCCTTTTCAAAAGGGCCGATACAAAGTGTACCAAGATGGTTGCTTATTGTCGGCAGCACGTCCTGTTTACATGGGCAGATGAGATGACTATAAACAATCCAATCAGGCGATGGATGAGTCTTTTTCTAAATAATACATTGTTCCTGGTTAATAATATTTTTTTAGGACTTGGACCTCCTAAAATTAGGACTTTAAAAATCCTAAATATTTTCACCGTGATAGTGATGCTCATAGTCAGTCTCCTCTCATATGCCACAGCAATTCCAACAGTAAAGCGTTGTCCCATACACAAGAGTACTTCAGCCGAGTGTCTCTGTGTTCTCTATAAGAGAACCGCAGTCCTACATCTTTGGTGATAAGCTATCTCCAGGGAAACAGAAGGATCAATAGTTCAAAATCGGACATGTCGGACACTTTAGAGGTATTCTCATCTCCAAAATCCTATCCCAATATGTAGTAGGTGTAATAATATTAGCAAATACCTACAATTATAAATGTAGGATAGTTCTTCTGACTAGCTATGTCACTTACCCCATGTGCAGGGCATTGCAGTAGCTTAGGTATTCATTGTTACGACCACTAAGCGTAACTATGTGTGGTCGTAACCATGGATGCCTAAGCTACTGCAATGCCTTGCACATGGGGTAAGCAACATTGCTAATCAGAAGGACTATACTACATTTCTAATTGGAGGTATTTGCTAATATTATTATTACACCTACTACATATTGGGATAGGATCTTGGAGATAGGAATACCCCTTTAACTTCCCCAACAATCAGTTGTCTGGGCCCCCATACACATTTGAGTTTCAGCTGAATCTGTCAATATCGGTGGGATAGGTCAACATTAGTCTAATATGTATGGTGGGCCTTCAGTTAGATATTTTGGTTCTAATACAGCTAAATATACCAGTAGAGTTTATACAATGGGCTCTGTGCTGCTTTATAATGGTCACCCCAGAGTTTGAAGCCCCCATAGATCCCAGTATACCACACAATAGAACATTTGCTGCATTTTACAACAGTTTGGCTTTTGTAGATCCTTATTTCCATAAAGAATGGATGCAGCCAAATATCCCAGAATACTAAGAATTATTTAGGAATGGTTCCTTGAATAGTCAGGTATTTTCTTTTTTTCCTCGATGTCCTGGAAAGAGGTGAAGGCTCAGCAGGAGAAGCTCCGAGATGATCATTCCATCATAATGTGTCATTGTCGAGTCTTCAGATGTGGTCCTCTCCCCGCGTGGGGTTTTCCTTTTAGGAGGAAGCTTTATATTTACCACGTCAGTGTTATGCATTGTTACTTATTTTTATGTTATGTGAATGTTTTATACACGAGAACATTGACCACTGAGCCTTTATTATAGAATTCTCGGTAAAGCTACTAAATATAGCCTAATGATTGTTATAGCAGAAGATGGAGTCCCTCAAGTTTAAAGGCCCCATCTATGCTATATAAGTCTGACAGTTATTTTAGGTAAAAAAACAGCAAGCTGAAATGTTCCTTCTTGTATCAATAGCGTGTCCTTGCTAAAAAGATAACGTGATTCTCCCTGGCCAGATGTTTCTTCTTGTAGTAATAATGTGTTCTTGCAGAAAGATGAAATGACCTTGCTAACTAGATAAGTCTAATTAAATATTTTAAAGCATACAGAAACTAGTTTTTTTCACTTGTTCAGCTAAACTGTATAATCGAACCATATATGGCAAATCCGTTTCCTGCCTTTAGGGTGTATATTAGCCCTGTGTTTTGTAATAAAGTTTTTAGAGTATGTTTAGACACAAACATCCTGTCCTGTGTCTTCATTCTCTCCGAGCTCGTAATCCAAAGGATAGAAGACCCAAAATTCAGTGACGACAGCTGGCGCCTCGAACAGGGACCTTGAGTTAATCTACCCAAGGGTGCTCGACCGGTCCGAGACGTGGGACGAGTGAAGCTCTCTGTTGGTGATATATACAGTGCTGAGGTAAGAATAACTGTTATATTCTACCTAATTATATCACTGCATAGAAGAGACTCCCTCACCCCCGAGCGGTCGGCTCCCCAGGTAATTCAACAGATTGTTGTCTGGCTCAGGTCCCTTTGAACCAGTAGAATCCCTCAGATAAATTGACAGTCCTGCCTTCTATCCTTTGGAGAATTTAATGAAAGTATGGATCCGATGATTGTGTTGTGGATGTGTCCCGGGATTGATGTTTTTGGTCTGTTTTTCTGGTTGGCGTATAAGTCCTAGAGAGGCTAGTAGTGGAATGGTTCAGAAACCTTTGTGGCCCATTGTCTAAGTGACTGAGGAGTCTCTTCTAGGTGAGGAGAACCGAAAAAAATGGAGAACCGAAAAAAATGGGGAACCAAAATGCCAAGGAAGGCATTATAGCCAAAGACTTAGTGGTACGCAGAGAAGGGAAACAGGCACTGATTGGAATTGACAAAATATTGTGTAAAGCGGGAATGAATGAGAATGGAGAGATGAATGGAGAGAAATGGAAATCCTTCTTTAACTCCTATCATGGATGGTTGAAAGATAAGGGTCTGTTGAAGACAGTAGATGTATGGATGAATGCATGCGCTTATTTTGAAGGAAAGATTGAAGAATTAGGAGACGGACGTTACAGACTGACAAAAACTGGAATGACAGATTTTCCTCCCTGTCCGCTCCCGACGTCACCCCCACCCCAGTACCAGAATTCCCAGGAACCTAAATGTTGGGTTTGCCCCAGATGTGGACAACAGAACCCCTTGACAGTAGACATCTGTGTGGCATGTGGAGGACCGAGACCCCACCCAGCTAGTCTATTCCCAATGAGGACGGTAGTTGTGCCAGGAGCACCAGCAGCAGCAGGGGGGGATGCAGTGGTTCCAGGTCAGGAAGCTCGTACAATGTTAATGTATAGACCATGGAGTCCTTCAGAGCAGTTGGCACTGATCTCCCAGCTGCCAGATCCGTCCCAGTCCCCTATGGGTTTTGCTAGAATGATCACCACCATACAGGATACGTATCATGCCACTAGAATAGTGCAGGGGGTAATTAAGGGAAAATTGGCAGATGAAGCCCGCTATGATAGGTTGATAGATGAGACAAAAAAACAGTATGCCAATAGGACCGGACCCGTAGATGCAGAATCTAATGATGCAGCAGCTGGAGTCCTATTCGCAGCAGCGTTGGTAAAAGCATGTCAAGACAGGCAAGCAGAAAAGCAAGTTACACTAGAAGATAGAGTGCAGGGAAAGGAGGAAGATCCTAAGGATTATTTCTATGCACTAAAGAAAACCTGGTCAGAAATGGGGTTCAACCCCGGGAATAAGACTAGTGAGAGGGTATTAGCAAGTGCTTTCATGAATGGACTAAAGAAAGAGATTGCAGAGAAGGTAAAAGCAAGTAGACCGGACTGGAGATCAGTGAAGGCAGAAGATTTAGCTAGAATAGCTCAGGGGGCACAGCATGACATAGCGCAGGCAAAAAGAGCTGCCAGAATACATATAGTAGAGACGACCCCCAGAAACAACAGAGGCAGAGGACAGACTGAAGGAGAAGGACAGAGACTATGTGTCACGGGTGTGTTGCCACGAAGATCGTCACGAGTACACAGCCTGACTTCTCGCAGCTGACTTGTTGGTGCTTTGTGTCTCTCGGCAGTGAGGGAGTTAATTCTCTCTCTCTCTGGGCTAGATGAGGTCCAGCCTCGCCCAGCTGCAATCAATACTTCTGTAGTGAGACTCCTTCATATACCTGCTGGTCTGTTTGGGAGGTGTCGGTGAAAGCATTTCATTCAGACTGACAGAGCGGATCGTGGTGTTTGGAGTTGCTGAGATAAGTGTATTTGGAAGTGTTTTTCCCTTTCCTCGCTTTATCATTTATCTCCTTTCCCGTTGGTTTTCCCTCTGTTGTAGTTGAGTAGTTGTTTGTATGCAAGGTGGTTTTGGTTTTTCCCTTGTACTGTCTCGTTCGTCTAAGTATTGTGTTTGGGCATATTATGTCTTGTTCCCTTTGGTTGTGATCGGGGTCCTTCTCAGGACTAGATTACTGTGGTGCAGGGATCTTCAGGAGGTAGGGGTTACGCTGGCGGCCTGGACCTCTGTACCTTTAACAGTACCTCCAGGTTGAGGGATTAGTCAGGGCCCCAGCTTAGGGTCAGCTTAGGCCCCCTACCTCCAGTATACGGAGACAGCGTGACATTTTCACCGACCCAACTTAGTTTTTCTCCAGCTACCATGGATCCAGTAGCCGGTCTAGCTCGGCAATTGCAGAGTTTGTCCATGGAGCTGGCGGACGTTAGGTCCAAGGTTTGGCATCCTCAGGAGCAAGCCGGACCAGAACCTAAAGTAGCCCTCCCTGATAGGTTCACTGGGGGGCGGGACAAGTTTTTTGTTTTCCGGGAGGCATGCAAATTGTACTTTCGGCTGCGGCCTCGGTCATCGGGGAGTGAAGAACAAAGGGTGGGAATTGTCATCTCGCTCCTACAAGGGGACCCACAATCCTGGGCGTTCTCTCTTCCCCCGGGTTCCCCGGCTCTCCAGTCAGTGGATAGGTTTTTCGCTGCTCTGGGACTCGTATATGATGACCCAGATCGGATCTCCCTTGCTGAGTCTAAGTTACGTAGGATCCAGCAGGGAGATCGTCCGGCGGAGGAATTCTGTTCGGAGTTCCGTAGGTGGGCCACGGACACCCAGTGGAATGACCCGGCTCTTAGGAGCCAGTTTTGTCATGGTTTATCCGACAAATTACAGGATGTGTTGGCACAGTATGACTCTCCCGTGTCACTGGAAGCCGCTATGGCCCTTGCTATTCGCGTGGACAGACGGCTTCGGGAGAGGTGCGGGATAATTCTACCCCCTGTGATGACTCCACCTCCTACAAGGTCCCCTCATATGGTGGTTCCCCTGGTCAGTCCAGAGGAGCCTATGCAATTAGGAGGGACATCATTTCGGGGGAGGGGACCGGTGGTGCGCCATAAGGCAGGAAGGTGTTTCTTCTGCGGGAGAAAGGGACATTTTATTGGGGGGTGTCCATCCCGTCCCTTGCAGAGTGAAGAGTCGTCGGAAAACTGTTAATCCCAGGTTGTGTGGTGGACGGCAATCTGGGAGTAGGTATTTCGTCCCTAGGTTCGTCTCAGTTTCTCGTACCGGCGGAGGTGGTGGTGGGTACGAGAACTGAGAGGATATCTGTTCTTCTGGATAGTGGGGCCGGGGCTAATCTGGTTGATGCTCGGTTTGCCCGGGTCCAAGGTATGCGGTTGAGTGAGTTGGCTAAACCCATCCCCATATTCTCGATCGATGCCAGGCCTCTCGGTCAGGGAAGTTTTTTGCAAGCTGTGCATGACGTAAAACTTCAAGTGGGGGCAATACATAAAGAACTGTTGTCTTGCTACGTGTTGGAGGGTCTTCCCACTCCTATTGTGTTGGGCCTTCCTTGGTTAGCTAAGCATAACCCGGTTATTAATTGGCAAACCAGGGAGATAAGCCAATGGAGTAAATTCTGTAATAAAAACTGCATGAACACGGTCATTGGTGCGGTTACTCCTTGGGTCTTACCTCCATTTCTGGCGGACTTTGAGGATGTTTTCTCGGAGAAAGGGTGTCAGGAACTACCTCCTCATCGCGTGTATGACTGTTCTGTAAAACTGCTCCCTGAGGCCAAGTTACCTAAAGCTAGGTTGTATAACCTTTCTGGTCCTGAGAGGCAGGCCATGAAGGATTATATCTCAGAAAGTCTGGCTAAGGGGCATATTAGACCTTCATCTTCACCGGTGGCTGCGGGGTTCTTCTTTGTTAAGAAGAAAGATGGAGGCCTACGCCCTTGCCTGGATTTCCGTGAACTTAATCGGATTACGGTCCGAGATCCGTATCCGCTCCCACTTATTCCCGATCTCTTTAATCAGATCGTGGGCGCCAAATGGTTCTCTAAGTTGGATCTCAGGGGGGCGTACAATCTGATTAGGATGAAAGAGGGGGATGAGTGGAAGACGGCGTTTAACACTCCGGAGGGGCATTATGAGAACCTTGTCATGCCATTCGGTCTGACTAATGCCCCGGCGGTGTTTCAACACTTTGTTAATGACATCTTTCGCCGCCTGGTGGGACAGTTTGTTGTCATATATCTGGATGATATCTTAATTTACTCGCCGGATCTGGTGTCTCATCAGGAGCACGTTAGGCAGGTGTTACAGATCTTGCGGGATAATAAACTGTATGCCAAGTGGGAAAAGTGTGTGTTCGCCGTACAGGAACTCCAGTTTTTAGGCTTCCTGGTTTCAGCGTCCGGTTTTCGTATGGACCCTGGGAAAGTGCGGGCAGTTCTTGAGTGGGATCGGCCAGAGAACCTTAAGGCACTACAACGTTTCCTGGGGTTTGCTAATTATTACCGGAAGTTCATTCGTAATTTCTCGTCCATGGTTAAGCCTCTCACAGACATGACTAAAAAGGGGACGGATTTTTCTAGGTGGTCTGACAAGGCTTGTCAAGCATTCTCCTCTTTGAAAAAATGTTTTGCCTCGGCGCCCATACTCATTCAACCTGATGCGTCTCAGCCATTCATTGTAGAGGTAGACGCTTCCGAGGTAGGGGTGGGAGCAGTATTGTCACAGGGTTCGTCCCCTGGTAAGTGGCATCCGTGCGCCTTTTTCTCTAAAAA